>NW_016107352.1:4675161-4695600 GCF_001604975.1 Cebus imitator | reverse complement strand
ATTAAAAATTCTGGAGACAACAGATGCTGGAGAGGATGTGGAGAAATCAGAACACTTTTACACTGTTGGTGGGAGTGTAAATTAGTTCAACCATTGTGGAAGACAGTGTGGCAATTCCTCAAGGACCTAGAAATAGAAATTCCATTTGACCTGGCAATCCCATTACTGGGTATATATCCAAAGGATCATAAATCATTCTATTATAAGGACACATGCACACATAAGTTCATTGCAGCACTGTTTACAATAGCAAAGACTTGTAATCAACCCAAATGCCCATCGATTATAGAGTGGACAGGGAAAATATGGCACGTATACACCATGGAATACTATGCAGCCATAAAAAAACGATGAGTTCGTGTCCTTTGTAGGGACATGGATGAACCTGGAAACTATCATTCTCAGCAAACTGACACAACAACAGAAAAATCAAACACTGCATGTTCTCACTCATAGGCGGGTGTTGAACAGTGAGAACACATGGACACAGGGAGGGGAGCATCACACACTGAGGTCTGTGGGGGGTACTAGGGGAGGGACAGTGGGGGTTCAGGAGTTGGGGAGGGATAATATAGGGAGAAATGCCAGATATAGGTGATAGGGATGGAGGCAGCAAACCACGTTACCTTATATGTACCTATGCAACAATCCTGCATGTTCTTCACATGTACCCCAGAACCTAAAATGCAATAAAATATATATTTTTTTAAAAAAAGCTACTGCGTACACAAAATAAGAAAATATATGCTATGATAAAGAAATAACTCTTAGAAAATGAAATTATAATTGCAGAATTTTTTAAAAAAGCTGTAAAGATGAAATGAAGGCATTCAACCTGGAAAATAAAAAGGGAGAGGGATCAAAAGATAACAGATAAAATACATAACAGATTACTGTGAGAATTCTGTCTTAGCATTAGATTTGACTACATGCAATAGAAAAATCACAAAATGATAAAAGATTGAAAAAACATAAGTTTTTCAACTACATAAAAGAAAATTTTGAGGTGTATTTGTGACTTCAGTGAGTCACCAGGATCAACAAGCTCTTATCTTCCCATTCTGTTATCTACCAAATGGTTTCTTTTGTTCTTTTTTTAAGGCAGCATTTTGCTTTGTTGCCCACGCTGGAATGCAGTGGTGTGTGTGACCATAGCTCACTGTAGTCTGACCTCCTCGGCTCAAGTGATCCTCCCACCTCAGCCTCCTGAGTAACTGGGACTACAGGCACAAGTCACCATGTCCGGGTAATGTTTTTATTTTTTTTAGAAACGGGGTCTCACTTTGTTACCCAGGCTGATCTCAAACTTCTGGGCTCAAGCCACCCTGCCATCTCGGCTTTTCAGAGTGTTAGGAATACAGGCCCAGCCACCACACCCCACCCTAAATGGTTTAGGTTTAGGTTTCCAGGCGCATGGCAACCTCATGGTCCAAGATGGCTGGTGGAACTGCATCCTTTAAGTCTAAATCCAGACGAGAAAAAGAAGTGAATGGGTGGGGTGGAGAACGGTCCTTCTAAGCTGTTGGAACTAACTTTAAGCAGCTTTTCAATAATTACATTTATATCTCACTGGTCAAACCTAGCTGCAAGGAAGGTTGGGAAATGTAGTTCTTTATTCTAGGCAGCAATATGATGATAAAAAGATCAAGATGTGCTTATTAAGGAGGGGAGTGTTGATATTCAGTTAGACAGCTAGCAGATTCTGCCACAGGGTTTACTATGCAAAATTATTTCCAGAGCAGGAGATATAAATCATTAAATTAAAAGTGTTTAACAAATACCAAACAGGACATATTTGTATATGCATAGTCATAGTATTATAACTATTAATAGTTTGAAAGTTTAGAAATTAAAAAAAAAAAGTTTAGAAATCTAGGGACTTTTACAAAATGGTGTTAATTCCAAGTAAAACAGAATATGTTTAACAAATATATAAAGGATGCTCACCCTTGTTAAAAAAAAAAAAAAATTGACCTGGCCTGCAAAGGAAAACAAAAATGAAATATTTTTCAGGTTCAGCTTGGAAAAATTAAGATATTGAAAATTTCCCTTATCAGTTCAGGTTTTGAGGAAGAGTTTTATTATCATCTGTTGGTATAAGTATAAATAAATTTAGATTGGGGGGATGACATTTCGGCAGCATTTATTTAAAAAAAAGTAGTTTTCTATTGCTGCTGTAACAAATTACCACAAACTTGGTGGCTTAAAACAACACATATTTAAAGACACACACAAATTTATTAATTTAAGATCTGTAGGTCAGAAGTCTGATACGAGTCTCACTGGATTAAAATCAAAGGGTCATCAGGGTTGTGTTCTTTTCTGGAAACTCTATGATCTGTTCCTTGGATCTAGGATTTCCAGGCTCTAGAATCCATTTCCAGCTTATTTTGGTGGCAAGCAGAATTCAGTACCTTGCAGATAGATATAAATCCAAGTTGCATGTTGTCTTGCTGGCTATTAGCTGAGAGCAGTTCTATCATTTACAAACTGCCTGTGTTTTTGACTCATGGTTATCGTCTTTCTTCAAAGCCAGAAGTGGGAGATCCAGTCCTCTCATGCTTCAAATCTCCTCCTCCTTGTTTCAGTTTTGCTCCAGACAAGAAAAGTTGTCCACTTTCAAGGACTTGTGTGATTAAATTGTGTGCACTCAGGCAATCCAGACTAATCTCCCCATCTCAAAGTCGTTAACCCTAAAAATCCCTGTCAAATCTCTTTTGCTGTGTAGAATAGCAAATTCACAGGTTCTGGGAATTAGGACATGGACATCTTTGAGGGGGGTCAGGAGGAGGAGCATTATTCTGCCCACAACAGTGAAATATACACATTTCCTTTTACCTAGCAATTACATACAAAAACACAACTCACATACCCTAAAACCTGAGATGAAAGAGAGAACAGAAGACTTAATTACCAGCATCAGACTTCTTATCAGCATCATGAAATGCTAAGAAAAACACGAAGCAAGGCTTTCAAAGTTCTGGGAAAAATAATTTAAAATACAGGTTGCTATGCTACTGTTTTAAATAGTAATTTATACAGTAATTTAAAATATAGGTTGCTATGCTATTCTATTGTTTGGCTAACAAACAATCAATAGGAGGAAAAAGGCATTTCAAATATTTAAGTATTAGAAATTTTATCTCCAATATACCCTTAAAAAAATGTTCCTTGAGGATGGATTTCAGCAATGACAGAATAATTTAAGAAAGAGAAAGGTGGGGGACGCTGGAGCAGTTCCTCTAACCCAGGGTAGCAGGGCAGTGAGGCCTCAGGACATTTGCTGACAGGAGCATAAAGAGCAATAGCCTACATTGGAGCAGGAGGATTGAGGACTCCAGATGGGAGCTGTTTGGGCAAAGACTGGAGTGGACTGGCCTGATTTATCATCGAGAGCTTGATAAACTTGAGGATATAAGAAAGGTACAAGCCAGGCGCGGCGGCTCACGCCTGTAATCCCAGCACTTTGGGAAGCTGAGGCGGGCGGATCACGAGGTCAAGAAATTGAGACCATCCTGGCCAACATGGTGAAACCATGTCTCTACTCAAAATAGAAAAATTAGCTGGGCGTGGTGGCTTACACCTGTAGTTCCAGCTATTTGGGAGGCTGAGGCAGGAGAATGGCTTGAACCTGAGAGGCAGAGGTTGCAGTTAGCTGATATTACGTCACTGCCCTCCAACCTAGCGACAGAGTGAGATTCTGTCTCAAAACAGAAAAAGAAAGAAAGAAGAAAGAGAGAGAGAGAGAGAAGAGAGAGAGAGAGAAAGAAAGAAAGAAGAAAGAAAGAAAGAAAAAGAAAGAAAGGAAGGAAGGAAGGAAGGAAGGAAGGAAGGAAGGAAGGAAGAAAGGAAGGAAGGTACAGAGTACGTGGTGCAAAATGAAAAGTCATGTCCTGTTTAAAGCAATTGGAGAAGGGTAAAACACAGAAACAAGAAACTTAGGAATTTTTGAGCTAGAACAAGGAATAGTCTCTTTTAAGCAATACTGCAGTCATAGCACTGACGCTGTAAAAAACAATTTCTCCACACAAGCCCGATCCCAGCCTGGACATGTCTGTATGTAATGACTTAATGTGAGGAAAGATCTTGAAGGGTATGTACTGTAATATTAACAGTGATAGTAGTTAGAGATGAAATTGAGTGATTTTTCTTTCTTTCCGTTTATCTGTATTTTCTAAGTTTTTGAAAGTCATCCTATATTTTATTATTATGCAGTTTAGATTGTGTCACTGATTTTTAAAACAGTGTAAAGAAAATAGTGATATTATTATGGGGGGGAGGGAATCATGGGCCTTAGAGAGATAGAAGATGCCTTCAAGTCCTGACTGTAGTACTTATGAGGAGACTGGTATAGCTGATCACCCTATATTCTTTTAAGACTTTGCAGGACCACCTAAGAGGTCAAAAGCATTAAAAGGAACCTCAGGCATACATTCAAATATGCTGGGCCCTAATGTGCGAAGCACTTGATAGGCATGGGAGGCAGAGAGGAACAAGATACAGTCTCTGTCCTGAAGATACTCCAAGTCAGAGTGGGAGCTGACCAGGAAATCTTTCCTCACTTCACAGTAGCAACAGCTGTGCTTAGTGTAAAACACAGAGTGCCCTGGAACTCCAGCAAAGCCGTCCTCAACTTAGGCAGGGTCCAGTGTGGCTTCTCATAAGAGATTACCTAGTAATAAACCGGATGGAGGACTTGGAACAGGTATCCCCAACAGGGCACGAGGCATTAGCCGGCTTCCATTCTTCCTCTTTATCTGGGCTAGTTTCTGGCATTGAAACCTCACTACAAATATTTGTTCTCCTTTACCACTGCCATGCAGGTGTGTTACTTGGGCCAATATTTGCTTTCATAGAAGACTGCACTTAACAATGCTTAATGGTGTGTATTGTATAGATGGCTTGAAAGATTGTGGATTACTTGAGTTTTCCTGTTTCCTTTTGAACCTTAGGAAACATCGAGATAATTCTCTTCTGCTCTTATACATTTTCTTCATGCACTGAACAACTTGAGCTGTAAAAAATGACTCAAATGATGCAATACCCCGTTTCTAATTTCTTGGCAATAACCAAGGAGAATCTTTCTGATTGTTAGTGTGGGAAAGAGGAGGCATGTTTGTGTTGTACACCAAAACAAAATTGGGTCTGTGGTTATCTTTTGAGGTGACCGCTGGTGTTTTTTAATTATAGAAACAGCAACATGTTTCTGTGGTTACAGAGACCATGGTTAGACTACTCAAACTGAAGAGAGGCTCAGGAGTAACTGCAAAATGAAATTTTGTTGTTTGTGAATTAATATGTTAAAAATTAGTAGCAGATCTGTTTTCCTTCACAGTTTTCACACAATTTGGGAATACAAGCTAATTGTAGCTTATGTTTCCTTATTTGGTTTATATACTCATTCTTTGTTCCTAAGAATCCTGAAGACAAGTTTGGTACTTGCAGGCTTTGCTTTATGTTATGGGAAATGGGAAAGCTCTCCAGAGTGCTGGAGGGAAGGAAGTTGTCTCTCTTCCAGCTTAAGCCTAGTGAAGGAGCAGAGGAAGGGTCTTCTGCAGGGATGAGCCTCATGTGCAAAGCCAGCAGGGCTTGGTTTGTTCAAGGAATGGCAAGTGATTGGATGACTGGCTTGCAGCTGGGTGGGGTTGGGTGAGGAATGAGGCTGAAGAGATGGGTGGATAGTCACGTAACTGAAGTTCAGGTTTATTTGTTTGCCACTTGCAGAGTCCAATTAACAAGAACGAGGCCTGGTATAAAGAAAGTGACTTTTTATTCCAAAGCTGGCTTAGGAGAAGTATAGGCTTCCAGCCTTAAGTGTACTGCTTCATCTTTGGAGCAGAAAGTGGGCACTTTTAAAAGACAAAGGAGAAAGCAAACAGCTGGAGGGGTTCATGTGCTATCTTGGTGCCTTATCTATCAGACAGTCAAGTTGGTGTCTTCATGGGCAGAAATGAGATGTAAAGGTGGCCAAAAACTCTAGTGGGCATACTTTGGATTGTAAATTGACTGTTACCTCTAGAGGCAACCTCCTGGTGGGTGTGAGTTCCATTCTGGAGCTTTTAAGCACACAGTTAGATGAACTTGCCCTGTAAGGAGTATCTGCTAAAGAGGAGATAAAGGCTATAATTGCATTTCTAAAGAGCTAGGTAGGAAGTGGGAAAAAGGAAAAAGAGAAGAGACAGAAAAAATAATTATGTCTTAGAAAAATGGGAGTACTCAGTGACAGTCTGGGGCAGATCACAAAGGGTCCTATATGTTCCTTGTATACTACTCTACCCAATCTCTAGGCTCTTCTTCCTCCACTATCTCCTGCATGTTGATCTTCCCAAAGTGTAGATCTGATCCTTTTGTTTTCCACTTCAAATAAAATAGAACAAAACACTTCACTAGCTCCTTGTTGCCCAGTGAAAAAAGACCAAATTCTTTAGATATGTTTTGAAACTTTTCTCCTACTTTCTTCTACCAACCTTATTCTTTGGCTAATTTAGTCATTTTCCAAATGCTCCCTAATTTTTCAAATCTCTATGCTTTTGCTTTTGTGCTATTTTACCATTCCTTTTTTTCTAGAATGCTTATTCTCCGTATCTACCTAGGAAGACTTGCCTATCTTTGAGGGCCTAATTGAAATGTGATTTCTGACTGGGTGAGATCTGAGGGTGAGGTGGCTCATGCCTTTAATCCCTATGCTTTGGGGAGGATCACTGGAGCCCAGGAGTTCGATGTTCTAGTGAGCTATGAATATACCACTGCACTCCAGCCTGGGCAACAGAAAAAAAAAAAAAAAAAGAAAAAGAAAAGAAAAGAAATTGATTTCATCCAGTTGTACTGTCATTCCAGGTAGAAGTGACTTTTATCTACACTTGGCTAAGCTTAACTTTGAAAAATTTTAAGTACAATTTACATGTACTTCCTTACATACTTACCTAAATGTAAGTATACAGGTTGAAGAATTTTCACAAACTGAACACACTGGAATAATCAAGAAGTAGAACACTAGTAGCACCCCAGAAACCCTTTCTCCAGTCACTACTTCCACCTAAACATAACTGTGATTCACACTTTCGGGTATAGATTAATTTTGAACTTTATAAAAGTGGAATTATAACATGTGCACTCTTTTGCATCTAGCTTCTTTCTCCTAATATTATGCCTATGAAATTCATATTGTTATAGTTACATGTGAATAATTCATTCTTGTGGTAGTACAGTATTCCACTGTGTGAATACTATCACAATCTAGTTACGCATCTGTTAATGGACCTTTTGCTACCTTTAACAGTTTGGTGTATGTCTTTTGGTAAAAGTATGTATGCATTTTGTTGTGTACAGAGGTAAGAGTAGAGTTGTTGGGTCATAGGGTATGCAAATGTAGATACTACCATACAGTAAGGTCCAAAAAGCCATTGTGAATCTGGGATATATTCTCTTTCCATCTTTGATCTCTCCACTTCTGCTTTGTGTCCATGTTACTATTTTCCTCTTGCTTTAGATTTCTCTGCTGATCTGCCCTTGTGACAGAATAGAGCATCTCCACAGCTCTCAAGCATACAAATTGCACCTACAGCCATGAAAAGAGGCTGACTGACTTTCCTTTGGTCTGGATTCCACATTCCTGAAAGGAAAAATGATTAGCTCATACTGGGTCAAATTTTCCAATTAACTATATCCAGATGGGTAGGGAGTTACAGGCCACTAATATGATTCCTAGAAGCCCAAGCCATGAACTGGGGAGCCATTCCTAGAGAAGGGAATGGCTCATGGGTTTAGTAGACCCTTCTAAAACCTTCTATCCCAGAGTTCCCATCCACGCAATGCAGAGACTCACAGCAACATATAAAGGACGGTTGTCTTTCTTCCTGTGAACCCCCAAAATTTGAGACAGGTCTCAGTTAATTTGAAAAGCTTATTTTGCTAAGGCTGAGGATGTGTGCATGACACAGCTTCAGGAAGTCTTGACAACATGTGTCCAAGGTGGTTAGGGTACCACAAGCTTAGTTTTATACATGTTAGGGAGACATGAGACATCAATCAATATATGTAAGAAGTGCAGTCAATATATGTAAGAAGATAGGTGAGACAGGAGGGTTGCATTCTTTTGAGTTTCTGCTTAGTCTTTCCAAAAGAGGCAATCAGAATATGCATCTATCTCAGTGAGCAGAGGGGTGACTTTGAATAGAATAGGAGGCAGGTTTGCTCTAAACAGTTCCCAGCTTGACTTTTTCCCTTCAGCATAGTGATCTGGGTGCCTCAAGATTTATTTTCCTTTCACATTTCCCCCCCTTTCTTCTTTAAAATCTTTTGGAGACAGCAAGAAAATAAGCCTCTGGTCTCAGGTTTCATCTGATCTTTCATGGCCAGGATGGTTTATTCCTAGGATGGTAAGGTCCTGAAAGCTCATTTTTAGCAGGTTGTGAAGTCTCACGTCCTGTGAAGAGCAAATAGTGGCGGAGGAAAGTAGAAAAACAGCAAACAAAAGGGCACTTCTGGAAAAATCAATATAGGCCCCACTACTCTGAAGTCTATATACATCAGCAGGCAGGAATGAAAGGGGCTTATGTATGCAAATAGGTGGCTGTTATTTTCTTATGAACTTTTAGTTGTGTTGTTTCAGTTTGCAGGGCTTTAAGAAAGCACAGCTTAGTTTTTAGTGACTCCCAAGTAGGAAAAATAGAAAAAAAAAAAGAAGGAAAAAAAGAAAAAAATTGGAAACATTATTTTGAAGACTTGTAGTCAAGAAAAAGTTAGAATTTAACCCAAACTATAGAAATAATAAAAACTGAAAAACGTTAGGCAAGACTAGAATCTAAAAACAGGTGTACAGTTGTTTTTGAAACATAATTTTTCTGTATCCAGTTTCCCATTTTTGCTCAACACAAATCATGGCAGGACTGGTTTGCTTTATTATACTTGGCCTAATTACTTGTATACAGTGCAGAAAGAATATTTTTTTACATAGGCTTTAAATTGGCTTTGATGGAACTTTGTTCCATAGAAGGAATCCCAGATAAGATATTTTTAAAGCCGAGCCCAGCCATGGATTTGTGCCATCAAATATCTATGAGTTGGGTGAATTTTCTCTCCTCTTGAGGTTTCAAAATAAACTGGGGGCTTCCATGTCTGATAGAAGTGACATTCTTTACTTATCACAGGTCAGAAACCCTGTACAGCGACTGTGTGCACAAAATATGAGGACAGTTTTTTTAAGGGCCTTATTGGCTCCATAAGTAGAATTTGATTCCTTAAAAGCACACCATTCCAGTCAAAGCCTTGGTAAAATAATCAGATTCTCCAATTGTGGTCTGTTGTTAATGAAAACAGATTCTTATTGCACTTATGCAAATAACCGTATTGCCATAAGTTAAGAATACTTACAAATATTTTCCAAATTCCAGAGAAATTACGTAAAGAGAAACAACTATGCTCCAAATTTTGTTCATGGGAGTATACTAAATTGTTAAAAGCTGCCAATAGCTCAAAAGAAAAGTTTTAAGACTCTGAAAAACAAAACAAAGGATCAGCAACATTTTAAGCAAAAAGTCAAAAAGATTAGTTCAGTCTATGTAGTTAATTCCTGTTATGCTTGATATTCATGAATATTTTATAGCTTTCCATAAGTTCTGAAAGATTTTCCTCTATTCTGATGTCACAATCTCTAAAGTTATCAGAAACCTGCTTTCAAGAGAACCAAAACAAGACAACAATTGTCCATGATGACAAAAAGTTTTAGGAGAGCCATAGTCAAAAACTCAATTAAAAAGGACATTTGTTACCTCTGTGGCACAAAATAATTTTAACATAACAATTATGATGATTACTGATAATGTACACTAAGTTATATCAGAAATATAGGAGTTTTCCATAATTTTGGAACATATACTAATAACATATATTACAAATACTTTTCCCTTTAGCTTAGTGATTCGGGGGTCTCAACATTTATTTTCTTTTCACATCCCCTTCTACTTCAAGTTTTCTATTTGTTTGTTTTTGTTTTAAACACACAAATTGAGAAATATTTTTTTCTCATTTTGAAAATTAAGAGAGCATAGGGAACTTTCTTAGGTACTAGAAATATTCTATATTTTAATCAGTGTGATGGTTACATGAGTGTATGTACATGCATAAATTTTAAAAATTAAGGGAGCATCAACAAATTAGGATCAAATTGTGACCCCTGATTCCAGTCCTATCCCAACAATCAATGTAAACAGAAATGTACATTGAAGTACATTTTCACAATAAATTTTTGTGAAGACATTTTCACAATAAATTTTTGCCAAACTGGAGAGTAGATTAGTGAATTGAATGTAACCCAGTCTGGAGGTTCTCAGAGAAGCAAACTCATCATTTGCAACATGGGGCCTATTTTCCTGCATTAGTCATCACTCTAGGTTTACTTGATAGGAAAGAAGCCTTCCTAGGTGAAGAGAAATGAGTGTGTGTTTCTTCCAAAAGCAAAGCTCTGAATGAAGGGGTGATAGTGGTGAGTCCTTTTTAATTTTCTTCAAATACCATGTTCGTACTTTGTTTATTCCACTTTTTTTTTCTTTTTTTGGAGATAGGTTCTGGCTCTGTCGCCCAGTGGCACAATCAGCTAACAGCCTCAACTTTCTGGGGCTCCAGCGATCCTCTCACCTCAGCCCCCAAGTAGCTGGAACTACTGGCTCACACCACCGCATGCGGCTATTCCATTGTCATTTTTGGAGGCTTGTTGAAGCCTAGAAGCCAGGTGTGGTGGTGTGTACCAATGGGCCTAGCCACTTGGGAGGCTGAGGTGGAAGGACCGCTTGAGCCTAGGAGGTCGAAGCTGCAGTGAGCCGTGATCGCAGCACTGCACTCCAGCCTGGGCAACAAAGCCACCAGACTGAAACAAAACAAAACAAAAAACAAAACAAAACAAAAGCCACCAGACTGAAACAAAACAAAACAAAACAAAACAAAACAAAACAAAACAAAACAAAAAACAAAACAAAACAAAACAAAACGGCTGGGTGCCGTGGCTCACGCCTGTAATCCTAGCACTTTGGGAAGCCAAGGGAAGGCACAATACGTTCTACACCAGCCTGGGCAATACGGTGAAACCCCGTCTCTACTAAAATACAAAAAATTAGCCAGGTGTGGTGGTGCATACCTGTAATCCCAGCATGTGGGAGGCTGAGGCAGGAGAATTGTTTGAACCTGGGAGGCTGAGGTTGCAGTGAGCCAAGATCGCACCACTGCACCCCAGCCTCGGGGACAGAGCGAGGAGACTCCGTCTCAAAAAAAAAAAAGAAGTCCAGAGTTTAGAAATGCAACATGGATCTAGAAGTTTCTTAAAATGGTACTGTACCACGTCGTTGCTATCGTTTGTTTCAAAGCAATACTGCCACCTATTGGTATAAAAAGAGAGCTTTATCTCAATGTTTTTTCTGAAAGTCCTAATGCTGGAATGAGGCCCAGATAGCCATGGGCGAAAATTAAACTGATGTTAATTCAACATTAACACCTGCCTGTCCCTCACAAACTTATCCCAGAGACACAGTTCAGAGGAGTCTGCCAACAGATGAAAGAGTATGATTACCAGTACCTTAGAAAGCTGGAATGGTTGACTTCTACATTTCCTTGAGAGAAACTCCCACTTTCATTGTCTCATTGTTCGCTTTCATTCCACATAAGAATTTTTTTTTTTTTTTTTTTTTTTTTTTTTTTGAGACAGCTCTGTTACCAGGCGCCAGGCTGGAGTGCAGTGGCGCGACCTCGGCTCACTGCAACCTCCGCCTCCCGGGTTCAAGCAATTCTCCTGCCTCAGCCTCCCAGGTAGCTGGGACTACAGACACGCGCCACCACGCCCAGCTAATTTTTTTTTTTTGTATTTTTAGTAGAGACGGGGTTTCACCATGTTGGCTAGGATGGTCTCGATCTCTTGACCTCGTGATCCGCCCGCCTCGGCCTCCCAAAGTGCTGGGATTACAGGCGTGAGCCACGACGCCCGTCCCCACATAAGATTTTAAGAGTTTTCTAGGGGAGAGATAGTGGGGAGTGGGGAGGGCGGGGAGAGTGGGAAGGGATAACATGGGGAGAAATGCCAGATATAGTATGCACCTAAAGCAAAATAAATTAAAAAAAAAAAAAAAGGTTTTTGGCTGGGCAAGGTGGCTCACTCCTGTAATGCCAGCACTCTGGGAGGTGAGTGGATCACTTGAGCCCAGTACTTCTAGACCAGCCTGGGCAACATGGTGAAACCCAGTCTCTATAAATAATACAAACGAAATACTAGCAGGGCGTGGCTGCCTGTGGTCCCAGCCACTCAGGAGGCTGAGGTGGGAGAATTGCTTGAACCTGGGAAATACAGTGAGCCATGATTGTGCCACTGCATTTGGAGGCTGAGGTGGGAGGATGGCTTGAACCTGGGAAATACAGTGAGCCATGATTGTGCCACTGCACTTCAGGCTGAGCTACAAAGTGAGACCTTGTCTCAAAAATAAATAAAATAAAATAAAATAAAAATAAATAAATAATTTCGAAAACAACCCTAAATTTCCCATTTTTATGCTAGAAAATTGTCCTAGTAAGTCTCTCACTTAATAAATGTGTGTCATTATGTTTTGTATATTTATTTGGCAAATCCTACCTTATTCATTGACTTCCATCATTCAGTTTTATATTTTTTATTGCTGAATGTAATAAAGTTTTATTTTACCATGCAAATAAATGCTTTACAAAATAACAATTAGGGCTGGTCTGAAGGTCATGAGTTATCTCATCTGATTGTTCATAGTTACAGATTGACTTGTTCACTCTTCCCTGCCTTCTTGCTACTGCACTTCACTAGTCTAAGTTTTTTTTTTTTTGTAACTTAAAAAATAACAATTAAAATACTTTTTTCTGATAAAATACCAACATTTTATGTTAACTATAGTACAAATTATGTAACAGAGACCATGAGTAAAAATAACACTAGGAAATGTGTTCTGTAAACATATGACAATTTTGTTTTTTGGTGCATTTTTCTCTTATTTGTTTGTTTATTAATTTGCCAAGCATTTAATAGGAACCTACTACATGCCAGCACTATGCTAGAAGATGGGAATACAAAGATTAATGAGACACAGCCCCTGCTCATTGACATGTCACACTATAGGTGGGTAAAACAGATACCAAGACAGATCATTATGATATTTTGTAGAAAGTATAGTTATAAAAATATTTTGAAGATATGGAAGAGGTACCCCAATCCTGAGAGAAAAATGGAGAGGAGGGCAGCTTGGTGTCAGGGAAGCTGAGTCTTAAATTATATGTAGGTGTTGGCTTAGCAAAGGGTAGAGGTCGGGGATGGTGGGAGGGCTGGTGTGGACTTTGAAGTGTGTGTAAGATTTCCAGCTATAGCAGGAATTGGAAATGGAAGTCAGAAACAAAGGCATATGTAAGAGTGTGAGATATAAACTTAGGATGTCACTCAGAAAGACTGTGTAGTAAGAAAAGACTCATGGTCTAGGGATGAACACCTGAGTAGGCAGAGGGAGGGTAGTTCGCAAAGAACCACGAGTAGCAAAAACCAAAGGTTCCCAAAGAAAACCAAGAAAATTCAACCATGGAATCCAGGGGGACTCGTCCACAGCCTTTAGACTAAATTGGCCCAAAGTTTCATTTTGTTTTCATCACCAGTGTTTATAATATTTTTAAAAAATAGTTGCCAACAGTTGAGAATTGAGAGGTATCTCAAAAAAAATCTGAATTTCTAGCGTCCCTTGAAACACTGGACATTTTGTTTTTTAGGCCTGGTGGGCAGTCCCTCATAGGGGCCAAGGGGCTGCCCTATTGCTATGGAGTACATGCTCTCCAGTTCCCTGCAGGACTTAGCATGTTAAGCCAATGTTCTGTTCTTAATGTGGCTTTCTTGATTAATTGTCACAGCTTGCCTGGCCTCTCTTGGGATTTGAATTTGGGTTATTTCCCTAGAGTTTCAAAAAGCGTATGACTTGTAAAACTTTATTTACAAAGATAGGTTTCTTGTGGGCCATAGTTTGCCAAACCCCAGATGAGGTATATCTAGACAAGGGATAAAATGTTAGGTTGAGAGGAACATGAGCAGGTCTATAGATACTAGAGAAGGGCTCAGTGAAGAAGGTGAGATTGAAGGTAAAGGAAAACTAGAAAAAGATTGATGAAGCCAATTCCAGACAGAGCGGGAGGGAGTAGGTCCTCAGTGGTGCTAAGGACAGGAAGTACTTGTGCTCTGAGACTTGGGCAGAGGAGGCAGGCACATTTGTAGTGTGTATGAGTAGGATGATGTGCGACATTGTACTGACACTGCCAATTTTGTGAATAAAGTATGAGATGAGGTAGTTAACTGAGAGCCATTGAAAAGTGGCATGAAGAAGCTGGTCAAAGGCAAATAGGAAGGTTGATAAATTGCTCAGGGCTAAGCTGAAATTGGAAAGCGCAAATGGATTGTGTAGTTACTTTGTGCCAGTGTGCACTTGCAGCAGGAGTACCAGAGTTTAGAATCAGAGAAGGTAGGTTGTAACATTGATCATGAGTTTTGATCTTTCTGGTGAGGTAGTTATTTAGAATGAGGGGATCTGGGCACTGTAATAGAAGAAGAGAGGCTAAGAGAATCCTGTTAGATTTTCATGAAAGAATAAGTCAATGAATTAGGGGTCTCTGCGAACAACAGAAAGGAAAGGAGATGATCTGAGAATAAACAACTGGAGTTAGGATTTCTGAATGAGGGCATTTGGAGGATATTAAGATCCAAGATCAGCTCCTTGGATTAGGGAGCTGAAATACAATGCAGCAAAGGAGATTCAGGAATTACAAAGCAATATTGGTCACTGGCTATCTAAATAGAGGTTGAAATATCTCAGGATTTGTGGTGGAGAAGATTTCTACGCAATGATGGGCAGTGATCTGAAGGCAGTAGATGACAGCAGTGAAGAGGAGTAAAAGGGGGTATACTTAGATGACATGAGCATTAACAGGAATAGGACAGGAACACCAACACTCATTTCAGGCTTGCAGATGCCAGCCTGGTAGTCCTGCTGAGTGTGTACGCCTCCGTTGCCAAGGAGACCTATTCATCGCTATCTCCATATACAACGCAAGCTGGGGACTGCTGTTCAAGATACTGGGAAGTTTGCACTTTAACGTTCCTCTTAATGCACACAAGCCCTGCCATGAACTCTCCTGTGACGTAGTCCTGTCCATAGAGAATGTCAGCCTCCTCTGCCTGCCCGTGGGCTACCTGCTTCTTTTTGCCTGTCTCTGACTCTGTTCGAGTTGCAGCTCTAGCCATTAATGGACAGTCTGTCTTCTCTTTCTTCTGCCACCAAGGTGGTTGCAATGTCCGTCCAAAGGTGTCTCCGGATAAGAGCCAGTTGTCCTCTTTTTATTATTATTATTATTATTCAAGTTCTGTGGTACCTGTGCAGAACGTGCAGGTTTGTTACATAGTTATGCACATACCATGGTGCTTTGCTACATCCATCACCCTGTCATCTATATAAGATATTTCTCCTAATGCTATCCCTCCCCTAACTCCCAACCCCCAACAGGCCCTGGTGTATGATGTTTCCCTCCCTGTATCCATGTGTTCTCATTGTTAAATTCCCACTTATGAGTGGGAACATGTGGTGTTTGGTTTTCTGTTCTTGTGTTAGTTTGCTGAGAATGATGGTTTTCTCCTTCATCTATGTCCCCACAAAGGACATGAACTCATCCTTTTTTATGGCTGCATCGTATTCCATGGTGTATATGTGCCATATTTTTTTTATCCAGTCTATAATTGATGGACATTTGGGTTGGTTCCAAGTCTTTGCTATTGTGAACAGTGCTGCAATAAACATGTGTGCATGCATCTTTTTAATAGAATGATTTATGATCCTTCAGGTGTGTACCCAGCAATGAGATTGCTGAGTCAAATGGTATTTCTGGATCTAGATCCTTGAGGAATCACCACACTGTCTTCCACAATGGTTAAACTAATTTACACTCCCACCAACAGTGTAGAAGTGTTCCTGTTTCTCCACATCCTCTTTAGCATCTGTTGTTTCCTGACTTTTTAGTGATCGCCATTCTAACTGGCATAAAATGGTATCTCATTATGGTTTTGATTTGCATTTCTCTAATGACCAGTGATAATGAGCATTTTTTCATATGTTTGTTGGCTGCATAAATGTCTCCTTTTGAGAAGTGTCTGTTAATATCCTTCACCCACATTTTAATGGGTTTGTTTGTTTTTTTTTCTTGTAAATTTTTTCTTTGAAGATTCTGGATATTAGCCCTTTGTCAGATGGGTAAATTGCAAAAATTTTCTCCCATTCTGTAGGTTGCCTGTTCACCCAGGGATCTAGAAACAGAAATACCATTTGACCCAGCAATCTCATTACTGGGTATCCTGAGACTTTGCTGAAGTTGCTTATCAGCTTAAGGACATTTTGGGCTGAGACGATGGGGTCTTCTAAACATATAGCCATGTCATCTGCAAATAGAGCAATTTGACTTCCTCTTTTCCTAATTGAATACCCTTTATTTCGTTTTCTCACCTGATTGCCCTGGCCAGAACTTCCAATACTATGTTGAATAGGAGTGGTGAGAGAAGGCATCCTTGTCTTGTGCTGGTTTTCAAAGGGAATGCTTCCAGTTTTCACTCATTCAATATGATATTGGCTGTGGGTTTGTCATGAATAGCCCTTATTATTTTGAGACATGTTCTATCAATACCTTGTTTACTGAGAGTTTTTAGCATAAAGGGCTGTTGAATTTTGTCGAAGACATTCCCTGAATCTATTGAGATAATCGTGTGTTTTTTGTCTTTGGTTCTGTTTATGTGATGGATTATGTTTATTGATTTGCGTATGTTGAACCAGCCTTGCATCCCAGGGATGAAGCTGACTTGATCATGGTGGATAAGCTTTTTGATGTGCTGTTGGATTCAGTGTGCCAGTATTTCACTAGGATTTTTGCATCGATGTTCATCAGGGATATAGGCCTGAAATTTTCTTTTTTACTTGTAGCTCTGCCAGGTTTTGGTATCAAGATGATGCTGGCTTCATAAAATGAATTAGGGAGGATTCCCTCTTTTCGTATTGTTTGGAATAGTTTGAGAAAGAATGGTACCAGCTTCTCTTTGTACCTCTGATAGAAATTGGCTGTGAACCTGTCTGGTCCTGGACTTTTTTTGGTTGGTAGGCGATTAATTGCTGTGTCAATTTCAGAACTTGTTATTGGTCTATTTAGGGATTTGACTTTCTACTGGTTTAGTCTTGGGAGGGTGTAAGTGTCTAGAAATTTATCCATTTCTTCTAGATTTTCTGGTTTATTTGCATAGAGGTGTTTATAGTATTATCTGATGGTAGTTTGCATTTCTGTAGGATTGGTGGTGATATCCCCTTTATCATTTTTTATTGCATCTATTTGATTCTTCTCTCTTTTTTGCTTAGTCTGGCTAGTAGTCTATCTTTTCAAAAAATCAGCTCCTGGATTTATTGATTTTTTAAAGGATTTTTCATGTCTCTATCTCCTTCAGTTCTGCTCTTTATCTTAGTTATTTCTTGTCTTCTGCTAGCTTTTGAATTTGTTAGTTCCTGCTCCTCTAGTTCTTTTAATTGTGATGTCAGGGTGTCAATTTTAGATCTTGTCTCATTTCTCTTGTGGGCATTTAGTATTACTACACACTGCTTTAAATGTGTCCCACAGATTCTGGTAGGTTGTGTCTTTGTTCTCATTGGTATCAAAGGACATCTTTATTTCTGCTTTCATTTCATTATTTATCCAGTAGTCATTCAGGAGCAGGTTGTTCAGTTTCCATGTAGTTGTACAGTTTTGAATGAGTTTCTAAATCCTGAGTTCTAATTTGATTGCACTGTGGTCTGGGAGACTGTTATGATTTCCATTCTTTAGCATTTGCTGAGGAGTGTTTTACTTCCAATTATGTGGACAGTTTTAGACTAAATGCAATGTGGTGCTGAGAAGAAGGTATATTCTGCGGATTTGGGGTGGGTAGTGCTGTAGCTGTTTATTAGGTCTGCTTGGTTCAGATCTGAGTTCAAGTCCTGGATATCCTTGTTAATTTTCTGTCTTGTTGATCTGTCTAATATTGACAGTGGGGTGTTAAAGTCTCCCACTATTACTTTGTGGCAGTCCAAGTCCATTATAGGTCTCTAAGAACTTGCTTTATGCATCTGGATGCTCCTGTATTGGGTACATATATATTTAGGATAGTTAGCTCTTCTTGTTGCATTGATCCCTTTACCATTATGTAGTGCCCTTCTTTGTCTCCTTTGATCTTTGTTGTTTTAAAGTCTGTTTTATCGGGGACTAGGATTGCAGTCCCCCCATTTTGTTTGCTTTCCATTTGCTTGGTAAATATTCCTCCATCCCTTTCTTTTGAGCCTATGTGTGTTTTTGCCATGAGATGGGTCTTCTGAGTACAGCACACTAATGGGTCTTGATTGTTTATCCAATTTGCCAGTCTGTGTCTTTATTTGGGGCATTTAGACCATTTACATTTAAGGTTAACATTGTTATGTATGAATTTGATCCTGCCATTTTGATGCTAGCTGGTTATTTTGCCCATTAGTTGATGCAGTTTCTTCGTAGTGTTGATGGTCTTTACAATTTGGTATGTTTTTGCAGTGACTTGTACTGGTTGTTCTTTTCCATGTTTATTGCTTCCTTTGGGAGTTCTTGAAAGGCAGGCCTGGTGGTGACAAAATCTCTTAGCATTTGCTCATTTGTAAAGAATTTTATTTCTCCTTCACTTATGAAGCTTAGTTTGGATATGAAATCCTGGGTTGAAACTTTTTCTTCTTATTTTATTTTATTTTTTTTTTGAGATGGAGTCTTGCTCTGTCACCCAGGCTGGAGTGCAGTGGCTTGATCTTGGCTAACTGCAAACCTCTGCCTCCCAGTTCAAGTGATTCTCCTGCCTCAGCCTCCTGAGTAGCTGAGATTACAGGCACCCACCACTGCACCTGGCTAATTTTTGTATTTTTAGTAGAGACAGGGTTTCACCACCATGGCCAGGCTTGTCTTGAATTCCTGACCTTGTGATCCACCTGCCTCAGCCTCCTAAAGTGCTGGGATTACAGGTGTGAGCCATCCCACCCATCCAAAAATTCTTTTCTTAAAGAATGTTGAATATTGGCCCCTATTCTCTCTGGCTTTTAGGGTTTCTGCTGAGAGATCTGCTGTGAGTCTGGTGGGCTTCCCTTTGTGGGTAACTCGACCTTTCTCTCTGGCTGCCCTTAACATCTTTTCCTTCATTTGAACCTTGTGAATCTGATGATTATGTGTCTCAGGGTTGCTCTTCTCGAGGAGTTTCTTTGTGGTCTTCTCTGTATTTCCTGAATTTGAATGTTGGCCTGCCTTGCTAGGTTGTGGAAGTTCTCCTGGATACTATCCTGAAGAGTGTTTTCCAACTTGGTTTCATTCTCCCCATCACTTTCAGTTACACTGATCAAATGTAGATTTGGTCTTTTCACATAATCCCTTATTTCTTGGAGGCTTTGTTCATTTCTTTTCACTCTTTTTTCTCTAATCTTGTCTTCTCACTTTATTTAATTGAGTTGATCTTCAATCTCTGATATTCTTTCTTCCACTTAATCGATTTGGCTATTGAAACTTGTGTATGCTTCACGTTTTCATGCTGTGTTTTTCAGCTCCATCAGGTTTTTTATGTTCTTCTCTAAGCTGGTTATTCTAGTTAGCAATTCGTCTAACCTTTTTTCAAGGTTCTTAGCTTCCTTGCATTGGGTTAGAGCATGCCCCTTTAGCTTGGAGACATTTGTTATTACTCACCTTCTGAAGCCTGCCTCTGTCAATTTGTCAAACTCATTCTCCATCCAGTTTTGTTCTCTTGCTGGTGAAGAGTTGTGATCCCTTGGAGGAGAAGAGGCGTTCTGGTTTTTGGAATTTTCAGCCTTTTTGCACTGGTTTCATCCCATCTTCATGGATTTATCTACCTTTGGTCTTTGAAGTCAGTGACCCGAGCCAGATGTCTTCCTAAATGACACTGCCACCACCTGAAGGGTCTGTAAGAACTGCGCTGTGGCAAAATCCATTTGGAATCTCATGTTAGGGATGGTGCAAGCTGTCAACAGTTAGTGGCCACTCTCCTCCCAGCTCTGTCCTGAGACAGGCCTCAAACCAGGACTATCAAAGGAGAGGAGTCAATGGAGTGGTCAAAGAGAACCATAATAATGAGGCCTAATGAAAGAAGTCAAATATACTATGTGTAGTTTACTTAAACTGTATATAGGATGCAATTTTTACAGTATTGTTTGCCATTTTTAAAAAATATAATAAACCCTCCTTTTCTCCTAGAAATTGAAGCTTTACTTTTGTCACAACATATAAGCAGGCACTTATGGTCTAGAGAGACGGGCAAATGGCAAACAGGAGTTAAAATTGAAGATGTCGGCTGGGCGCTGTGGCTCAGGCCTGTAATTCCAGCACTTT
>NW_016107352.1:4661156-4674929 GCF_001604975.1 Cebus imitator | reverse complement strand
AAAAAAAAAAAAAAAAAAAAAAATTGAAGATGCCAGCACCCAGGGCTGTGTTATGCCCTTGTTTCTTGAGCCTTGGAAACAGAAGCTGAGTCAGCACTATTTCTCAGTTGCGTGTGGCAAGGGAGCTTCCCCAGCAGCTGTTTAAAGACAAATAGCTGAGAAAGGAAGCCTGCATTCCCTTGGGCTCCCTCTGCATATTTTAGGCATGAGTCAGCTCCCAGGGCTGGCATTTGTTCCTCCATTAACAGTTAAGTTCTCTATCTCTCCAGAGAGACAGCTCTCAAAATAGCCAATGCCTGGGCAAATGACCTGCAAGTGGGAGGGCACAGTCAGAAAATGCCAGTTTTTGATCCTGTGGGATGGGAGTGGGAATAGACAATGAAATTACTTTCAAAATAATATGTAACATTTGGCCTTTTTATAAAAGTCTCCTACCTTCTGTTTGTCTTTGGGACATACTAAAGGTCACCCAGTCTGTGGGTATGTGCTGAATCGCAATCTTTGCTTCTCAGATAAAATGTTTTAAATTTAGAGATTTGTCTCTGTATTTTATTTGACTTCAATATAGCTATGGATTAATCTGTAGAACTCAGTATAGAAATCCACTGTCCTGGTCAAAGTTGGTAGAAAGCATTACAAATTATATATGTATTAATTTTGAATCTGCAAGAGGGTAAAACAGGAATTTGCTCTCTCATCTCTTGGGAATTTGATCCAAATCTATAGACGTTACGGTCAGAGAACAGTGAATGCATGAACAGAATGGTCCCATAAAGTTGAGATTGAGGAGCCATTTTTTGCCAAGAGCTTTCTACCGAGTAAGAAAAACTTGTCTTTAGAGAGAGACTGAAGAGTAGAGTAGACAATACAGAGGTGAGGAGAGGAGAGGCTGCATGATTCCGGAGAAAGAAAGGGGGAAAACCTCCTTGTACCTCACTCTAGTTTTCCAGGTCTTGTGAAGCCAGGCTGGGCTTTTGGCTCTGTGCAATTCCTCTGTATCTTCTCAATAAACCCTTTGTATTTGTGTTTACTCAAAGGGGATTCTATTTCATTCAGTAAAACAAACTTAAGCCTGAAATTAAACCTGTTGTTTTATTGTGTCTTCTTCATTCGTATCTCTTATATTCTCTGCAGATTTTTTTTTTTCAGACACAATTCCTCAATGGGTATTTCCTATGGTCTCTCTCTTCTTTCCTTGGACAAAGTAGTTCCAGTTGCAGTTTTGATATAATAGAGCGACAGAAGGCCTTCCAGTCTATTCTGGAGGCATCTGGCACTGCTAGCTCACTTGGGGTCAGGCAGGGCTGCTGCCAGCCCATGATGTGCCTTTGTGTGTACTTTTAAAAGGTACCCCATCCTCTAGATGAACTAAGGCCAGCACAGAGCATAGGCTTTCAGGCAGAGCACAGGCTGAATTCAGCAACTCTTCTTCCTTGGCTGGGAACTCTTAGAAAGTATAATCTTCACAACCCTATGTGGTGATCCAGAGTCATGGACCCATACATATCCTCCACACAGTTGAGAAAGAAAAGAAGATATGCACAAATTAGAGAAAGTGACCCCAGCAGAGTCAATATAGTTGCAAAGGTCAGACTAATAGGAAACAGCAACTTCAAACTATACTACAAGGCTACAGTAATCAAAACAGCATGGTACTGGTACCAAAACAAAGATATAGACCAATGAAACAAAACAAGAGGCCTCAGAGGCAATGTCACACATCTACAACCATCTGATCTTCGACAAACCTCACAAAAACAAGCAATGGGAAAAGGATTCCCTGTTTAATAAATGGTGTTGGGAAAACTGGCTAGCCATGTGCAGAAAGCAGAAACTGGACCCCTTCCTGATACCTTACACTAAAATTAACTCCAGATGGATTAAATACTTAAACATAAGACCTAACACCATAAAAACCATAAAAGAAAACCTAGGCAAAACCATTCAGGACATAGGCATAGACAAGGACTTCATAACTAAAACACCAAAAGCATTGGCAATAAAAGCCAAAATAGACAAATGGGATCTAATTAAACTCCAGAGCTTCTGCACAGCAAAAGAAACAATCATTAGAGTGAACTGGCAACCAACAGAATGGGAAAAAATTTTTGCAATCTACCCATCTGATGAAGGGTTAATATCCAGAATCTACAAAGAACTAAAACAGATTTACAAGAAAAATCCAAACCCATTCAAAAATGGGTGAAGGATATGAACAGACACTTTTCAAAAGAAGACATATATAAGGCCAACAAACATATGAAAAAATGCTCATCATCACTGATCATTAGAGAAATGCAAACCAAAACCACATTGAGATACCATCTCATGCCAGTTAGAATGGCGATCATTAAAAAATCTGGAGACAACAGATGCTGGAGAGGATGTGGAGAAATAGGAACACTTTTACACTGTTGGTGGGAGTGTAAATTAGTTCAACCATTGTGGAAGACAGTGTGGCGATTCCTCAAGGATCTAGAAATAGAAATTCCATTTGACTCGGCCATCCCATTATTGGGTATATACCCAAAGGATTATAAATTGTTCTATTATAAAGACACATGCAGACATATGTTCATTGCAGCACTGTTTACAGTAGCAAAGAGCCGGAACCAACCCAAATGCCCATTAATGATAGACTGGACAAGGAAAATGTGGCACATATACACTGTGCAGCCATAAAAAACGATGAGTTCGTGTCCTTTGTATGGCCATGGATGAATCTAGAAACCATCATTCTCAGCAAACTGACATAAGAACAGAAAATCAAACACCACATGTTCTCACCTATAGGTGGCTGTTGAACAATGAGAACACATGGACACAGAGAGGGGAGCATCACACACTGGGGTCTGTTGGGGATGGCTAGAGAAGGGACAGTGGAGGTGAGGAGGTTGGGGAGGGATAACGTGGGGAGAAATGCCAGATATAGGTGATGGGGGGAATGGAGGCAGCAAACCATCTTGCCATGTATGTACCTATGCATCAATCCTGCATGATCTGCACATGTACCCCAGAACCTAAAGTACAATTTAAAAAAAAGGATATATATCCTCCTTCTTTACTAAGTGCTCTGGCTGGTCACCTTAAAAATATATATTTTCTTTCTTGTCCAATAAAGAAAAATTAAGGCTGGGCGTGGTGGCTCATGCCTGTAATCGCAGCACTTTGGGAGGCTGAGGTGGGTGGATCACGAGGTCAGGAGTTCGAGACCAGCCTGGCCAATGTGGCGAAACCCTGTCTCTACTGAAAGTAAAAAAATTAGCCGGGCATGGTGGTGTGCACCTATAATCCCAGCTATTCAGGAGGCTGAGGCAGAAGAATTGCTTGAACCCAGGTGGCAGAGTTTGCAGTGAGCTGAGATCATGCCATTGCACTGCAGCCTGGCAACAGAGCAAGACTCTGTCTCAACAAAACAAAACAAAACAAAACAACAAAACAAAACAAAACAGAAAGAAAAAGAAAAAGAAAAGAAAAATTAAAATACAAAAAGGAAGAAGGAAAGAATTACATATAGTTCCATCACCTATGAACAATTTAAATGCAGCTGTTTATGTGACTATTGCCTATCAAAACACTTCTGAACTCCTTAGTGTGGGAAAGATACTCACTACGAGCTGATCCCCACTCCCCTCACCCACATCAGTCTCTCTCCAGTCACTCTCTCTTTGTAGACTCTTCAGTACTGTTTTGTTTCAAAGTGACGCTTTCATTTTTTAGCTCCTGTTTTTCTCACTCAAATTTACCTTTTGTGTCCTTGTACGTTTTTGCTGTTTGCCTGTTTATATTTAGAAGTTTTATAACACCTATTGGAGTTTTAGGAGATTGTAATTAATAATATCCTGTTTCCTCTTTTGAATTAAAAATCATTATATATATAGGGATCAGGCATACAGAAAGCAAAATGTTACCTGAATTGAAACAGATCTTGAACTTCAGGCCATGTAGACTTAGGTAGGACTTGCTCTCCAGGTCTAGAGGAAGTCCACTCCAGAAGGAGTTGAGCTATAGGCCCAATACATTTATGCAGAATCACTACTTTACAACCACTGAGAAAGAGAGGGAAATCTTACTGTTTGCAAGATTAAAAAAAAAAAAATGAGCATCATGGGTTAGTCCACTTGGCATTGCTATAAAGGAATGCCTGAGGCTGGGTAAGTTATAAAGAAAAGAGGTTTATCTGGCTCATAGTTCTGCAGGCTGTATAAGAAGCATGACACCAGCTTCTGCTTCTAGAGGGCCTCAGGAAGCTTCCATTCATAGTGGAAGGCAAAGGAGGAAGTGGACATATCATATGGCAGAAGAGAGGGAGGAAGAGGTCCCAGTCTCCTTTAAACAACTAGCCTTCATGTGAACTGCCAGAATGAGAGCTCACTCATTACCACTGGGATAGCACCAAGCCATTGATGAAAGATCCAACCCCATGACCCAAACACCTCCCACTAGGCTCATCGCCAACATTGGAGGTCACATTTGAACATGAGATTTGGAGGAGACACATACCCAAATTATATCACATCAGTAGGTGGCAATGAGATCTGACTCAAGGACATGTATATATAAAGCTGGGGCTTTCCTCAATATTTGTGGAGAGAAAAGCTAGGATCGGGGGGCATCCTGCTAATTTTTCAGGTAGACTCTCAGAGTCATTATAATTAGGGTATTAAAGGAAATGTGGTAAGCAGAAGAGAGGTGGTCTATGGGAGAAACTTACTATGATATAAACATTAATATCTTAAACATATGTTAAAATTATGACAAAATATAAAACATAAACCAGCACACAGACAAACTATATAAACAGATTGTTTCATAAAAACAACTCTAGGAATGTGTTTGATTCTTTCACTGTATTTTTTAAAGGCATTTTTGTTTTCATTTATTAAAAACAAATAAATTAGAGACAACAATATCAAGGACACCCATATACTTATTACACAGCTGTATTAAAGCGCCTCTGTAAAATTTTAAAAATATAATTTAAACACAAAATGCAGCTTTAAAAATAATCCCAAAACACATCAACAATTCATGTTCCTCCAAATACACTTTCGGGATTGTGAGCATTGGGCTATGTGGCTAGCAGCCTCTACAAGGTCTCCCAGTGATCCCTGCTGCCTGACATTTATACCTTTGCATAACCTCCCCGCCTTCAGTGTGGGCCGAGTCTAGTGACTCATTTCTAATGAACAGATTATGGCAAAAGGGAAGGGATATTACTTCTGAGATTAGATTACAAAGATTTGGGGCTTATTCTTGGGGATTCCCTTTGGCTCTCTTGCTCACTTGGTCTGAAGGAAGCCAGATGTCACATTGTGAGCTGCTCTGTGCAGAGGCCCATATGCCATGGAACTGAGGGAGCCATTTGGCTGACAGCTAGAAAGGAACTGAATCCTGCCAGCAACCACGTCAGTGAGCTCAGAAGCAGGTCCTCTCTCAACTGAGCCTTCAAATGATACCACAGCCCTGGGAAACACCTTGATTGTAGCTTCATGAGAGACCCTAAGGCAGAGGTATCTGATTAAGCTGTACTCAGAAACTTTAAGATACTAAATATTTTTTGTTTTAAGCCACAAAGTTTTGGGGTAATTTGTTATTTGGGATGCCACACATGAAATGGTTCTTAGAAACATGGTTAAGCCAGGAGAAGTGTAACCCACAGACTCAGTCATAATAATCTGTAGACAAGGAGACAACAAAAGTAATCTATTTTAGCAGTCTTTAAATATTGTGTTAAGAAGGGATAGTAATTTCCTTGTTATTATTAAATGAAAAAGGTGCTACCAAAGGTTTTGTTTAGTGCATGGTAAACTCTACAAAATTAGTTATGATATAGTATTCTGAAAGGTTTATAAGAAATTCAGTTGTGAACAAATTTGGGAATGTGAATGAAAAATGGGCAGTGTTTGGAAGCCATAGGGGATGCAAGAAAAACAGAAGGAGTTAGATGTCTTAGCAAGGGAAGCCAGGTGGTTTGGTATCCTAAACATAAGAGTAGGGGATATAGAATATGTAGTCTGGTGTGTATCACTATACCAGAGGAAATTCTTTAAAGAAATTAATATAGGCCAAATTGATCCTCTAAGAGGTTGTTTCTTTTCCTTTTTTTTCTTCAAGTTTTCAGAGACACTGCCTGTTTCTACCATACTAGAATTGGGTAACAATATTTGTCTTGTCTGTATCTCTTAGTCATTATTTTTTAATCTTTTGTTTTGCCACACTTTTTTCTTCCTTGAACAATGATCCCTCATCTTTTAAATATCTTTTTCTCCTCTGATGATACATTTGTGTGCAGTCTCCATGTGAATTCTTTGGCATCCTCCCTTTTTCCCATTTCCCTGACACCTCCTTGTCCACTTCCTCATTGTCTCTTTCCTGGATGACTGCACAGCTTCACAGCAGGACTTCCTTAGCACTGCTGATGAGGATTCTGAGCTGAACTGTAAAAGTGCTTATTATAACAGTACTTTATAAAAAATGTAGCTGTTGCTTTTGTAGTCATCCAGGAAGACTGTAGCAGAGTGATAAAAAGAGTCTGACAAGGCAGATGGAAGGGAATGACCTCGGTAGAAGACAGAAGCTACTAAACAATACAGGGATATAGATGCCTAAAATCAGCATGACAACCAATGTAGTATGGGAGGCCAGTGACATTTACTAGGCTGATATATGGCTTAAAGGAGTGGCTGATTTGATGAGCAATCATACCGAGGCCAGACTGGCCCAAGGAGCCAGAAGTCTATATTAGATTTCCAAGCCTGAGACCCGAGTAAGCTGAGCTGCTTGTGCACAGTGTTTGTATTTGGAATCAATAAGCAGCAATAGTTATTCCTCCCAGACTTTTACCCTAGGAGCTAGTCTGGATGAACTGACTGTGACAGCTTAAAAATAAACATTCTGGTTTATGTGACTCAAAAGAGGCAGAGATTGATTTATTTCTAGGTTGCCTCAAATACTTGGTTTCTCCTGACTGGTGTGTAATTCCCCTGATCTGACTGTTTTAACACTTGTGGTTTCCCCAGAGCCACCTCTCCCAAAACCGTCTTGGCAGCAGCCTGGAAAGCTAGCATAACTTTCAGTTATAGGCAGGATCTCAGCCCCTGATTAAAGAGATGTGGACTACATGCAAAATCCTCCCAATTCAGTGCAGAATCCCTAGGACTGGCCAGAGAGTCAGTAATTCACATTTTAGTGGTATTCCTACCCTTCTCCCCCAGCTTCCAGAAACTGCTTCTATAAACCTGCCTTTGTTCTTTTCTGGCTCTCTTGTGTCTAGGCCAGAATCTGCAGTTGATTGCAGCCTCTATTTGTGGCTGAAGGTGAAGGTGAAAGGGAACCAGCATGTGCAGAGGTCACATGGCAAGAGTGGAAACAAGAGAGAGTGGAGAGGAGGTGCGAGGCTTTTTTCAACAATCAATTCTTCTCAGAGCTAAGAATGAGAACTCACTCTATTCCCTGAGAATGGCACCAAGCCATTCAAGAGGGATCTGCTCCCATGACCTAAGCACCTCCTACCAGGGCCCACCTCTCATCCTGGGGATCAAATTTCAGCATGAGACTTGGTGCAGCCAAACAAACCTTGCCTAAACCATAGCAACAAGTAGTTTACAATTTTAGAAATTATAACTAATTAGAAATAAATTCTGGGGTCTTCAACTAGGGCCAAATCTGCTTTTGAAAGTGAAGTCTTATTGGAACACAGCTACACCCATTTGTTTACATGTTGCCTGCTGCTACAATGGTAAAGTTGAGTTGTTTCAACAGAAACATACATGGACAGCAGAGTCTAATATATTTACTCTCTGGCCCTTTGCAGAAAAGGTTTTGCTGACCCTTCTAACTCATTATTCCTAATGGCTAGCCATGGACTACCAGGAGCCCATTAAGCTATTAAAGATGCTGGTGAGTCAGTATATTCCACAAGCATAACTCTCTTGTGAATGAATATGATTCACATATGAATTTTCAAATATATATTGTCATAAACAAAATACAAATTAATTTCAAAGCATTAGGGGATTTATGGTAGCTTTTAATCCTTATGTATTTTTTTCAGCTAGGGGATAAATCAAAATACAATTTATATAATTTATGTCATATGGAGTCCTGTGAAATGTTTTTGCATTATGGGCTTCATTTTTTTTTTAATGATTGTAAACCGTTGATCCAGTTAGACTCTGCTGGCCTACATTACCTTAACGAAGCACAGAAATCTTAGTCAATTTAAATATTTGAGATTAGTTATACCATGTATGTGGTCATTGGTTCCCAGGGCCAAATTCTATTTTACAATAAATATGATGGGTGAAAAATAATAGCTTAAGACCATTAGGATGCAATAATAATAATAATTTCCTCAACACTTAGCTTGTGCCAGACACTGTCCTAAGTGTTTTTCATGAATTTACTCCTTTAATCATCATAACATCATGTGGAGTTGTCAGGACATAAAGCTGCATGTTAGATTCAGGTTTAGAAACTGTTACTAATTCTTAATTTTACAATTTAAAATATTACAGCTTGGGCACAGTGGCTCACACCTGTAATCCCAGCACTTTGGGAGGCTGAGGTGGGCAGATCACTTGAGCCCAGGAATTCCAGACCAACCTGGGCAACATGGTGAGACTCTGTCTCTACAGAAAATATAAAAATCGGCCAGGTATGGTGATGTGTGCCTATAGTCCCAGCTACTTGGGAAGCTGAGGCAGGAGGATCCCTTGAGCCTGGAAAGTCAACACTGCAGTGAGCAATAGTAGTGTTACTGCACCCTAGTGTGGGTGACAGAGTAAGACCCTGTCTCTAAAAACTAATAATTTTGTTTAAAAATTATAAATAATTTGTTGTATTAGCTTATATAAAAGAGACCACGTTAATCTTAGTTGTTATCTCAAAAAAAGCAAAATCGTTCTCTCTTGTGATGGCTTTTTGGAGAACAAAGAAGAGAAAAAGAAAAACAATCACACCTTAACTGGCATACATTTTATTAATATGATTTAGTTCGACAACATAAGAGTCCTCATTTTTTTATAGTGAAAAGAAGGAAATGACACAAGAGGAAAATTGCATGACTCATACAGAGGAGTTACATACGGTAGTTGAATTTATTCACGCCATATTAGGGGTTTTTGTTGTTGTTGTTGTTTTTTTTTTTTTTTTTTGAGAAAAAAACAACCCTCTGATCATGCCTCTGTCTTTTTGGTGACCAGTCCCCATCCTGAATCTAGCAGTCAACATTTGCATACAAAAAACAAACAAACAAACAAAAAAAACCAAACAACTCTTTGGAGATTCCAAGTATTTTAAAGGTTGTATGCCAGGAAAGGGGACAGATAGCAAATATATATTTCACAATATCACAGAGGCTCTTTGTCTGTCTGAAAGACAGACCCCTTTGGCCGAGACCTTCATAATCCAGAGTCACATTTCTTTCTGGCTCAAAAGTACATACAGCATTAACACCTCATCCTCCTTTCTTATGTCACCTCCCCTACTCTCCAACATCTAGTCTAAACTAGAATCTGCCCAACAACATTGGATTCCATATCCCTGTTCATAAGTCCTTGTAACAAATGATGAAATGTCTAGTCTGCATTCAAATTGCCAGACAAGCAGGGCATGAGAGGGCAGAGAGAAAGTGGAGGAGAAAGCTGTGGCTGGAAGCTTCCTCTGTCTCTCCTGTTCTTCGGGATCATACTCTGCTACAGTAATTTGCAGAGCTCATAATCAGTGGACTCTGCCCTCCTGGCAAGTGTACATCACCACTGTGTCCCTACATCTGGTCAGAGGAGGATGTTTGGCTGTGGACTGGAACAAATCAGAGTAGCACAAGATGGAGGAAAGCCAGCACTTATTTTCTCACTTCCTCATAGCTTCTGTCCCTCCTCCCTCTTGCCACACTTCTAGACATGCAAGCAAATGTTTCTTCGTAGAAAATGGACAACACTGACAAATGAGAGCACAGAGAAGTGTAATTCACAGGATTTTCATAATTGCACAAAACAACATTGTAAGAGTCCAAATTGCAATGTCAAAGAAAAAACCAACTCCAGAATACCACCATTTTAATGTTTCCCATAAACCACAGACATTTTTCAAGAAATGGATTTTCATTCCTTATATTTGCACACATATTTGTGATGAGAATATTGATCAAAGGTCCTTGCCCTGGCTGCCCATTTGAATCACTAAGAAACATGGATGTCCAGGTGTTGAGGCTCAGGTATATGTACCTCTATTTTGGCTGACTTTTTAGTGAGGTAAACATGTATCATAAATGTGAAGCTAGATAAATTTTCTCAAACTGAACAAGACTGAGTAACCACCTTCCAGATCCAGAAACAGATTCTCACCAGCAGCTCAAGAGAGCCGTTAGGACCCCTAACTACTACAAGCCCAGTGAAAGTTGTCAACATCCTAACTTCTAACATCATGGGTTAGTTTTGTTTGTGAAACTAAAAAAAAAAATTAAAATAATACATACTCCTATGCTAGCTTCTTTCCCTCAATGTTATATGAGATTCACTCATATTTGTTGCAGGTAGTTGTGATTTGTTCATTTTCATTGTTTTATAATATTTCATTGATTGAATAAACTGCAACTTATTTATCCATTTTACTATTGATGGGCACCTAGATAGTTAACAATTGATAAATTGGGGCATATTAAAGTTAGGGAACAAAAGTTGAAAAAAAGTCACCATTAAAGAGAATGATATGTGAAGAAAAATATTCTCAATACACATATAAAAAAATAAAAGACTTGTACCCTGGTGAGAGAGAATGAATATATAGACAGGAATCCTATGTATTAACCAGTAAAACACAGCTCAATTTTAAAAATACTTGGCACATCTCAGATAAAATATGCAAATGCCCAATAAATATATGCTCAACTTCATTTATGGTTCAGGAAATACAAATTAAAACACCCACTGGAGTGGTTAAAATTAAAAATATAAAATACCAAGCAATGTTATTGAATATGGAATAACGGGGATTCTCATACTGCATTTATGTGAGTGTTAATTTGTACAACCATTTTGGAAAACTCTTTAGTGGTATCTATGAAAGCTAATCACATGCATATCCTGGTTTAGCAATTCTATTCTCAGATATACATTTCACAGAGATGCATACATATGTGCCCCAAAAGATTGGTACTATATAAGATGCTTTTAGTAGTACATTTGTAATAGCCTCAAACAGCCTTCTTTATGTTCAAGATGCTCTACTGGTGATTCTCAGGACCAATCGGGGATGGAAACTATGACAATAAATATACTTTTAACACAGTTTTAAGTTAAAATTGCATTTTATGTGCTGACTTAATAGGGAAATTATAAGCCTTTACCTTTCTCCTTTGTAAGAGATAAAGCCTAAATAATAGTATGGCTAAAACTTATTTATCTATAAAATACTAAGTTTTTTTTGTTATTTGTTGAAATACTAAATGTTTTCAAGATCATTTCTATTTTTTTTATGTGGTAGAATCTTAAGAAGTCTTTGGCTTTGATGATAGGACCTAATATGGGAAGAGGTTAAAGACAGGAAAAAAATAATAATAATTTCTTAGTAATAAATCTGTACAACAGTACAATACAACTTGGTCCTCAGCTACATCCTGAAATTTTTTAAAAAGGCTGGTAATGATTTCCCCTCCCAGTGAAGCATTCAGGCAGCATTACCAGGGCATCAAAAGAGGATGGGTTAGTTTCTCACTAGAGAGGCCTTGAGTGGGATTCAGTCTGTCTGCTAGGTGTCTAATTCTTTAATTGTCCCAACCCTTGAAATGGCCCTGGGAGGTGGTTCTTTTACTTCCATTTGATAGGTAAAGGAGTTGGGGCTCCGGGAGGCAAGGCCACCTGTAGGGAGGTCACACAGCCTGCAGGTAACAGAGCCAGGTGCTACCTAGGAGATAGGTATTTCTGGTGCTGACAATAGAGGAACAGGCAATAGGTGTTTATTTAGGGCTTTCTATCTGCTGGGCACTGGGCTAAGCACTGGCTTATGACAAGGGGACCCAAGAGGAGTGGAGACCAAGGAGTTGGTATAAGGCAAGATTTTCATTTTGAGAAAAGAGGCTGTTTTTTGAGGATGGCAGCCATGATGTCTTTAGAATATAAGAAAAAAGGGCAAGAGCTGATTCACTCTTTCTGATTGTGGCTGGGCACTAGACAGGAGAATATATTCAAAGACAGTTCGAATAGTTGTATTAGTCCATTTTCATATTGCTATAAAGAACTCCCCAAGACTATGTAATTTATAAAGGAAAAAGGTGTAATTTACTCACAGTTCAGCATTGCTGGGGAAGCCTCAGGAAACTTACAATCATGACAGAAAGTGGAGGGGAAGCAAGGCACCTTCATAAGGTGGCAGGAAGAAGTGCTGAGTGAAGCGGGAAGAACCCCATCAGATTTCGTGATAACTCATACACTATCATGTGAACAGCATCAGGGAACCTGCCCCCATGATTCAATTACCTCCATCTGGTTTCTCCCTTGACATGTAGGGATTTGGGGGATTACAATTCAGGATGAGACTTGGGTGGCCTAACCATATCAATGGTACTCTGCAAAATAGGGATACACACTGAAGTTGAAGGTTATGGACTAGTTAGTCTGAGAAGATGGATAATCTTTTTGATGAATAGGATAGTGATAGCTAGTACTGTTTGACAGGAAGGGTATTTCAAAAGACAAGTTAGGATCAATGTGGCAAATGAGGTTGAAGATGATTCTTGAAATGAAACTGTCGTCAGATTGTCCAGGGGCATTTGAGATAAAGTGTAGTGTGGCAGAGCTGGGCTGACCAGCCTTATTCTTATCCTGAAGATGGGTATCAATGGTAGTGTTGAGTTGAAGAGACTGGGTCAGGGCTGTAAACTGATAGCAGTGGCCTTGGATGCAGACTATACCTTTGCTTGTGCTGAAAAATTCTCAGTTTCCCACTCCACTTTAATAATACTCCCAGGGCTGCTTCAAGATGCCCTGGTTTTCAGGTAGATGCTTAGGGAAGATATGTCTTTCTTTTTTCTGCACTGAAGCTTGGCAAGAGAGATATCTAACTGCAGTTTTACTGGGCTGGTGTACTGGGCCATCCAAGTGCTACTGAGCCTAGGTATAATGAATCTAATCTCAAAGGAAATACAAAGCTGTGGAGGGCTATCACTAAATTATGGCAAGTTTGCTACTATTTTTTGAACACTTGCCCTGCCCTAGACACTATAGTTTATGTTTACGGGAACCTTACCTCACTTCTACACCTTACAGCAAATTTTCAGTGTGAGTATTTTAATTCCATTTAATAGTTGGGACACTTAGGATAAGAGAGGTAAAGATTCTTGCTTAGAGTTCCACAACTTGTAAGTGGCTGAGGCTGGTTTTAACTTGATTTGTGTGATTCTAAAGATAGTGTTCTCTCTACAACTTGGCCTGGTAGGGACAGCTGGAGAAATGCGTCCAAGCATGTGGTCTACACAGCAGGCCTGGAATCTAGCTGGTTGGAATGAGTGAATGGATCTCAATCATGCATTCGCAATGAGGGTTCTATTGCCCACAAGGGGGCAGCAAAAGATTCTTAGGTCTCATTTAATGGTTTGTAGTCCTGCAAGGGACAAGAGTTCATAACCATATATATTATATATTTGTATATATATTATATATCTGTGGTATTGACATTTTATATGGAGGGTGTGATTAGGAAAAATTTGTCTAAAAAGGCCGCTTAGGGAGGTCATGATAGTTAAAAGATTGAGAATCATTGCTTTTTAGATGT
>NW_016107352.1:4627664-4660321 GCF_001604975.1 Cebus imitator | reverse complement strand
TTTTTTCCTTGAGACAGAGTCTCACTCTGTTGCCCAGGCTGGAGTGTGATGGCATGATCTCAGCTCACTGCAACCTCCACCTCCTGGGTCCAAGTGATTCTCTTGCCTCAGCCTCCAAACTAGTTGGGATTACAGGCATGTGCCACCATGCCTGGCTAATTTTTGTTTTTTTAGTATAGACAGGGTTTTACCATGTTGGCCAGACTGGTCTTGTATTTTTAGTAGTGATGGGGTTTTACCATGTTGGCCAGGCTGGTCTTGAACATCTGACCTCAGGTGATCCACCCACCTTGGCCTCCCAAAGTGCTGGGATTACAGGTGTGAGTCGCCATGCTTGGCTAGTGTTTCCTTTACTCATACTTTTAGAATTTCCTTTGAGGCAGAAAAAAGATTCCAATTTCATCTCACAGCTACCACAAAGATCTTCCTTTCTCAATATATTTTGGAAAGCCTTAATGAAAGATGTATCCTCTGAGCCATTCTGAGGAACTTAGCCACTATCTGAACAGGTACTTATTCAATTCAGCTTATCAGTCTCCCTCAGGCTTTGGTCCCTTTATTAGTATACCAGGAAGGTAAGAAATATCAAATTTGGTGAAAGCACATTTAATGTGAAGTACCTTCAACTTCAAGGTTTCAGTAACCAACCAACCACTTTTAGAACTATTCCCAGCCCCTTGAGCTAACACACTGATTCCAAAATCTCAGTTTAGTGCAACGAAGTCCACTATTCCAGTGAATCCAAAATTATGTTTCTTTTTCCTTGATTCAATGCATCTAAGGATCCATTCCCATACATATTATTGGGGTTCTGTCAATATAAATGGACAAAATATTGCAATGCCTTTGGTATGTATTGGCCCTCTTATGAGTCATCCTTCATAGGTTACCTCCTGGGGTCTGCTGGGACTTGGGCCTAGGTACAGGTCTAGAAGTAATGATAGAGTTGGGAGTACCTCCTGCAGATGATCACTTGTCCCACGCAGGGAAACTACTTCAAGGAAGACATTACAGGTTCTTCAGGCCGGGTAAGACTACTCTCCTTAGACAGGGGTGGAAGGGCTTCTTCTATTGACTCAGGAGAGGCTTAGTAGAGTTTAAGGGTTTAAGGTCACCAGCTTCATTGGAATCTGCTCACAAATTTCCATCCTGACTTTTGTGCACTATTCTTTCTCAATCCATATCCAATCTTAAAATAAGAGACCCTGAGAAGTTAAGTATTTAATTTGTGTTGTAATTCAGCCACCCACAGCATTAAATTTCATGTTTGGTTTTCAATCATCTTGGCCCTACAGGATATCCTTATCTTGTAGGGAAGCCATAAATCCTTAAGTTTATCCTTTTCTTTCCTTACATTCTCTAGTGTACTTAGGAGTAACCATTCAATACCATACTACGTTATTTTCACTGAAGTCTTTATTAGCTGCAATTAGTTCACCCACATTCCCACCATTTATAGACACTTGATTCCAAGATATGTACAGGTTATCATTCAAGCAACTCTTTTGCATACCATTGTGAAAGGAAAATAAAATCTCAGGACCCCAAACTCATGATGTTGAAAAGAATAGTTAGGGAACTGAGTCCTGCAGAAACAACAAAAAAAACCCCAAATGGAAACAAAAAACAATTGCCTTCCATTTGTTCCCAAACAGCCATAATTTCATATGCTTACGTTATCTTTGTTGTTGTTGTTTTTGTTTTGTGTTTGAAACAGTGTCTCACTCTGCTGCCCAGGCTAAAGTGGAGTGGTGCGATTTCAGCTCACTGCAACCTCTGCCTCCCAGCCTCAAGCAATTCTTCCACCTCAGCTTCCTGAGTAGCTTGGACCACAGGTGTACACCACCACACCTGGCTAATTTTTGTGATTTTTCTGTAGAGATGGGATTTTACTGTATTGCCTTGGCTGTTCTCAAATTCCTAGGCTCAAGTGACCTGCCCACCTTGGCCTCCCAAAGTGCTGGGATTACAGGCATGAGACACCAAAGCCAGCCATGCTTGCATTAGCTTATGTGAAATGTAGATATACTGAGCAGGATATGAATGCATAATTGACTTTCCCCTCACTCCTCTGTTTTCATATATGAAATGTGGATTCAGGAAGCATTAGTCAAAGCCTCACAAGAATGTAAACATTTGTCTCATTTTTTGCCTACTTTCTTTCTTTTTTTTTTTCTTTTCTTCCTTCCCCTCTTGCCCACTTCTCCCTCTTTAAATATTTAAGTCCTCAAAACCCTCTTTGGAAAAAACACAGGTCACAGGTCCTACTGTAACTTGTATTTCTTTTTTTTTTTTTTGAGACGGAGTTTCGCTCTTGCTACCCAGGCTGGAGTGCAATGGCGTGATATCGGCTCACCGCAACCTCCGCCTCCTGGGTTCAGGCAATTCTCCTGCCTCAGCCTCCCGAGTAGCCGGGACTACAGGCACGCGCCACCATGCCCAGCTAATTTTTTGTATTTTTAGTAGAGACGGGGTTTCACCATGTTGACCAGGATGGTCTCGATCTCTTGACCTCGTGATCCACCTGTCTCGGCCTCCCAAAGTGCTGGGATTACAGGCGTGAGCCACCGCGCCCGGCCGCTGTTAACTTGTATTTCTTTTTCTTAGTCACATCTTCAACCTTGGCAAAATAAAACTCTAAATCAACTGAGTTCTGTCTCAGACACTTTGTGGTTTATACCATGAATTATCAAAGTCCCTCTAATCATAGAAAAAAAATTCTAGGTGGCATAGAACTAATTTAGAGAACCACCCTTAAGGTTATTTTCCCATGGCACCACTTTGATATCAATTTCCGTATTAGTCAGGGAAACAGCTGCTATAAGTGACATGAAAAAGGATTTATTACAGGGTTTAGACCTTACCCACTGTGTGATAAAGTCTACGGAAAGCTGTCCATATCTAACAGTAGCTCTAAGGTCACTGAAGTCAGTAGGCACAGCAGTTAGGAAGAAAAGCTGAATGTAAAGCAGGGTAAGTGTTGACAGATGGGCTTCTCATATGTGTCTCAGTGACTTGCAGATGCTGGTAACCTTCTCCCAGAGTTATACAAGCACCTGGCCCAGGACGTGGGGAAGCTAGAAGAGGAAACAAAGAGGGAGCTGGAGGAGCTTTGGGCCCAGCTGCTGCCCTACTCCAACAAAGTAAGCTAGCAGATGCATGAGCTCCAGCAAGGCGCCCTGCACTGACTGCTTAACCTTATTGGCAACACCTTCACGTCTCAAGTTGAAATCACATGCAAATTTTTTTACATTCAACCGTGAACTACAACCACACAGGGAAAAGAATTCTGCAAAATGTAGTTCAGTTCAGCTAATTTAACATTGTAGAAGACCACCATAAATGGGGTTGGATTTGCAGTTGATTTGGGAAATAAAGCTAACAGCATTTGTTGATGAATTGGATTTGGTAGGGAGAGAAAGAGACTCACTTACACGTTTTTTTTGTTTGAACATATTTTTAAATTCAAATTTTTGATTCATATCTATAGAGTAAAACAGTCTCTTCTTTTTTGACAAGATTATTTCTCATTTGTAAAAATTATCTACCCTCCCCTGATGTGTTTGTAATGCCTGTATTTCCCCATTTAATCTTGGTCACCAAAATCAGACAGACGGAAAGGGCAAGGACACATTTTTCTTTCATCAGTAGTGGAAGCCGTAGCAGATATTAAGTGCTCCAGGTATGTCAAATAGGTAAATCCATTTTTTTTTAGCCATGTCGATACGGTTTATTATGCTCTCATTTTGAATCCAGGTTAATTTCCGTCTCTTGCAATTATGTAATGATTTTGATAATTAACCTTTTATAGCTCTAGAAGTGCCTGCATACTGTCCCAGCATGTTGTCATTATCTTCACATTACTCTTCAGGGCATTGTAACTCCCTTATTAATTCAACATTAATGTTTAGTCCCCATCTTCAGAAATCAGATCTACCTCCTGCTTATTGAAAGTCTTTTCTCTAGTGACTGCCAAATCACTGTCTTTTTCCCTATTCCCTTCTTACCTTCTCAGCCTCTTCCGCCTGCCGCTCTTTCGGTTGTTTCTCTAGTATTGAATCCCCAGAGCCCTGCCTTTTATTTTTCTCTATTTTGTTCTCCAAGGATGATGATGATCAATTTCACTGCCTCAGTGGATGTTACCAACAGTCTAGTGTCTTGCAATCTACATAATAATAGCACCTGCTTCTTAGTGAGCAACTACCACTTGCCATGCACAATGTCAAGATATATCATCTCTAATTTTTTGAAAACCTAGAATCTTTTGAAAGAAATTCCTGATGTTGGTATTCATTATCCCAGTTTTCAAATGAGGAAATTAAGGCTCTATAAAGTTCAAGATTTTCCTCTAGCTAGTTAGTAAATAGATTTCAAGTGGGGATTTTCTAACTTGTAAGCTATTGCCATAAACTATGATTTCCTGCTGACCAAAGATTCAGCTCAGATCTCATTATCAGAATTAAATATCCAATAACATGCTGAAGGGACATCACCTGATGTATCCTTATTATTTCAAGCTTAATACATTTAAGTCCATGTATTAGTCAGGGTTCTCTAGAGGGACAGGACTAATACGAGAGATGTATATATGAAAGGGAGTTTATTAAGCACAATTGATTCACATGATCACAAGATAAAGTCCCAAAATAGGCCCTCTGCAAGTTAAGCAGCAAGGAAGCCAGTCTGAGTCCAAAAACCTCAAAAGTAGGGAAGCCTACAGTGCAGACTTCAGTCAGTGGCTGAAGACCCGAGGGTCCCTAGCAAACCACTTGCATAAGTTCAAGAGTCCAAAAGCTGAAGAACTTGGAGTCTGATGTTTGAGGGCAGAAAGCATCCGGCATAGGAGAAGGATGAAGGCCAGAAGACTCAGCCAGGCTAGTCCTCCACGTTCCTTTGCCTGCTTTTATCCTAGCCTCTGTGGCAGCTGATTAGATGGTGTCCACCCAGAGTGAGTGTGAGTCTGTCTCTCCCAGTCCACTGACTCAAATGTTAATCTCCTTTGGCAACACCCTCACAGATACACCCAAGAACAATACTTTGCATCCTTCAATCCAATCAAGTTGACAATCAATAGTAACCATCACAGTCCATATTAGTATTATCACTCTCATCAACCATTCCACCACTCTAACCCCCAGCCCCACCCAAAATATATAGCTAAACAAACGTATATCCTCTGGTGTTTCTTATTCTTTTCAGGATAACATCCTTCAAATATTTCTAAATCTAGAAGGATCTCTGGATGCTCCATCTCCTGCATTGCTCATATCTAGTTTTTCCCCAAGTCCTCCAGTGTTGGGAGGTACCTCTGGATCACTTTGGCTCCTGGCATTCTATTCCCCCTTCTCCTGACCTCCTGCCTCTGTTTATTCCATATCACATTTGGCTCTCTATACTACTGCCAAGATTATCTTCAGAAAAGAAAAATCAACCTGATCTTTCCAGTTTGCCTTAAAACCTTTCTTTACTCCATGTTGCCCAGAGAATAAATTTGAATCTCTTTGGTATGCCACCAAAAACCCTTGACAATTGGCCTGGCCTATCTTGCAGTTAGCTATTTTTCACACATATACAACTGATGATTTTTCAGATGGATATAGATGTTGACATGCAGAAAATACAAACATTTCAAAACTTGTCAATTTATTATAACTTTTTATCACATTTTTCTCAATCAAGGAATACTAAAAAGCATTATTATTATCATGTGGAGTTGTAATTTTATGCTTCATAGAAAAGAGATTCTCATAATGTAAATGCTGGTAACCAACTAGATCAGATTTCTATGAAGTATTTTTTCCAAGTTTCAGAGTTTATTTAAAATAACTTTCTTAGCAGAAGTTGTTAGAAAAGTATAGCTTCTAAGTTCAAGGGTGTACCTGGACTAATGATTTTTTTTTGTTTTTTTTTTTTTTTGAGATGGAGTTTCACGCGTATTGCCCAGGCTGGAGTGCAATGGCACCATCTCCACTCACTGCAACCTTCGCCTCCTGGGTTCAAGTGATTCTCCAGCCTCAGCCTCCCGAGTAGCTGGGGTTGCAGGCATCCACCACTACACCTGACTAATTTTTGTATTTTTAGTAGAGATGGGGTTTCACCATATTGGCCAGGCTGCTCTCAAACTCCTGACCTCAGGTGATCCACCTGCCTTGGCCTCCCAAACTGATAGGATTACAGGCATGAGCCACCATACTGGCCAAATTGTTTAAATTTGATGTCTGGGGAAGGAAGGAGGGAGGGTTGGAAGCTGGGATGATGGAAAGACACTGGCCCCAAGGCCTATACAAGGCAGGGAAAGATTTTATTCTTCATTCTTAATAATACAACTAAAATAATTTTTAAGTGCCTCTGACTCTTTTAATAGGCTCCAATAAGGGAATTAAGGCAGAGCTAAGAAAAAGACATCATTTAGTAATACTGTAAAGTCATGCTATAAAACTCTGTGTTCTGTTATGATCTGTGACAAAGGAATGGTGGAAACTATTTTCCATCCTAAAGAAGCCACCTGTTCTTTAGGCAGCATCACCAAGAAGCCAACTAATCAGTCTCCCATGGCAGAAGCAGTGTGCAGAGGTTAGCAAGAATGGGCTATGGGTTCAAACAGGTTTGGGTGTATATACTAGGCATATTCTTGGTAACTTCATATCTGACCTTAAATCAAAGCTCTGGGACTTTATTTTTTTGATCTTCAAATTGGAACAAAATACACATTTCAAAGTTCGGGTGAGGGTTATATGAATTCAGGTTGATCTGCAAGGAATTTTACAGGTCCCTTAGTTTCTCTACAGTGCTGTGCTTCAAATACCTCTTATATGATATGTCTAGTGCTTCCATTTTTCTGACTAGAAATGTCCTTAGAGCTGATTTAGTACAGTAAGTTTACTGAATGGAAACTCAAATAAATCTCATAGCTTATCTATAGTTACATCAAAAAGGAATTGCATAGTGAGGACCCTATGCTATGTTTTTTTTTCTTTTCTTTCTAGCATTTATTTCATTCCTAGTGATAAGGAAATCAGTCACCAGCCAAATAATATTAAGACAGAAAATTCACTTGGGATATAGCAAATAGTCAAGCACTTGCTCAATGCCAGTGCCATTCCAGGAGGTGGTAGATATACGAGGTTCTTTACCTGAGGGACTCACAGTCTGGTGGGAGGCATAGACTTAACCCAAGATCTGGGGGAGATTAGGCTGGAATGTGTGTGTAGAGGGCAGTCTACCAGCTCACCATCTATTAATTCAACACTAATCTGTGGAGAAAAAGAGGTCTGTGTCAAGTACCATGTCCTGCTAGCTCTGATAATGACAAGAAAAATAACATGCAAATAATGTACAGTCACAGAGTGGGAACAGAAATATGACACAGAGACAAATGAATACAACTTTAGGCAATGGTTTTCTCTACAGAAAGTAAAAGCAAAAACAGAAGTTGCATTATTTAAAGTGCAGCAAACGAGGAGGCCTCTAAACAGCTGCAATTGGGCTTATTGCTCTCTCCGGAAATATCTCTGTCATTCAGTCACATTTATTTTCTACATTCAGACTCACAGACATAGCTTTACTCCTAGCATTTTCCCTCCTTCTCTTCCCTTTCTTCTACTCTATACACCCTTCCTAACCATCTCCCATTTTTTTCCTCCCAGCTTCTGGTCTGATGTAGCATTAACTTAGCAACAGCAGAGGCTGCACCCCTTTGAAGCCCTGCTGGGACTCTGCAGGGATGAGGTCACTTCCAGTCTGCATAATTCTCTAGATAGCAGAACGTAGTGGGTGGTGGGCAGAGAGAAACCTGAGAATAGCTTAGGGCTGCCTGCAGCCCTCTTGGTGCAGTCAGTATCTATTTCTGCATCACTTCCTCTGTACAATTTTGAATTATTTGTAATCAGACAGCAGGTCTGTGGTGCTCAACTGTAGTTGGTCATCAGAATCTTCAAAGGGGCTTTTAAGAGATGGGATCATCCAGGCCACAGAGAGGCCCACTGCCATGTAACTCTTGGTAGACGATCATGTCTGGGAATGTCTTATAAAGTTGCACAGATGCTTCTGATATGCAGGCAGAGCTGAGAATTATCGGAGAGAATTCAATTTTGTATAGAGTTTTCATAGAAAACTTAATTTTGTGAACTACTGTTAAAGAAAGGCTATAAGCAAACACCTTTCACATATGGAAGAGTTAAGTTTAAAGATCGTAAAGGCTGAGAAAATTTTTTTGAAATACAAAAATTTCCATATAGCTTTTAAGTTTGTGAGAAACTTATGGGAATCATTGAGAAGGGTCCTGCTCAAGTTTTCAGGTCTGGAGGGGTGGGCAGGGTATCCTGACCCAGACGTAAGTTCTACTTTTTGTAATTGTGGTGGTGTCTAGTCAAATGTTGACTTATGTTCAAAATGACAATAATAATGGCTGACATTTAAAAATTCATACTACATGCCAGGTGCTCTACTAGATCTCACTAGTCCTCTGATTACCTTTAAACCCCATGACAGCTCTGAATGACTGTTATATGGCTTCTACTTGACAGGTGAAGGAACCATGGCTTAATGCCACACAGGTTGTAGATGATAAAGTGAGGAGTCAAAACAGATCTCTCTGATTCCAAAGTCCAGATTGTCAACATGAGAGCTTGGGAGAGCATGAATTGTGTGGGGAGACCTGGCTGAACATGAGGTAACAGCTAGGATGCTTGAGTATGTGGACTGAAGAGATGGCTGACACCAAGGAAGCTGGAACATTGGGGTGTACAGGATGACTGCCCACCTCGCTGGGACTCCATGCTCCTCTGGGCGGTAATTTTTGAATTATCATTTCAACCTCACTGCTTGTTATCGGTCTGTTCAGTGTATCTAATTCTTCCTGATTTAGGCTAAGAAGGTGGTATATTTCCAGTAATTTATCCATCTTCCCTAGGTTTTCTAGTTTATGAGCATAAAGATGTTCATAGTAGCCTTGAATGATCTTTTGTATTTCTTCTATCAATTTTATCTTTTAAAAGAACCAGCATTTTTTTTCATTTATCTTTTGTATTGCTTTGTTTGCTTCGATTTCATTTAGCTCTGCTCGGATCTTGGTTATTTCCTTTCTTCTGACGGGTTTGGGTCTGGTTTTTTCTTGTTTCTCTAGCTCCTTGAGGTGTGACCTTAGGTTGTCTGTGCGCTTTCAGACTTTTTGATGTAGGTATTTAGAGCTATGAACATTTCTCTTTGATGTATGCCAGAGGTTTTGATAGGTTGTATCACTGTTATCATTCAGTTAAGAGAATTTTTAAATTTCCATCTTGATTTCATTTTGACCCAGTGATCTTTCAGGAGCAGGTTTTTAAATTTCCGTGTATTTGCATGGTTTTGAAGGTTCATTTTGGAGTTGATTTCCAGTTTTATTCCACTAAGGTCTGAGAGAGTGCTTGATATAATTTCAATTTTCTTAAGTTTATTAAGGCTTGTTTTGTGGCCTATCATATGGTCTGTCTTGGAGAAAGTTTCATGTGCTGATGAATGGAATGTATATTCTGCTGCTGTTGGGTAGAATGTTCTGTAAATATCTGTTAAGTTCATTTGTTCTAGGGTATTGTTTAAATCCATTGCTTCTTTGTTGACTTTCTGTCTTGATGACCTGTCTAGTGGTGTCAGTGGAGTATTGAAGTCCTGCACTATTATTGTGTTGCTGTCTCATTTCTTAGGTATATTAGTAATTGTTTTATAAATTTGGGAGCTCCAGTGTAAGTGCATATATGTTCAGGATTGTGATGTTTGTTTTCCTCTTGGACAATGCTTTTTATCATATAATGTCCCTCTTTGTCTTCTTAAAATGCTATTGCTTTATTTATTTTTTGAGATGGAGTATTGCTCTGTCACCTGAGCTGGAGTGTAGTGACGCAGTCTCAGCTCACTGCAACCTCCACCTCCCAGGCTCAAGCGATTCTTGTGTCTTAGCCTCCTGTGTAGCTGGGATTATAGGCACCCACCACCACATCCAGCTAATTTTTGTATTTTTAGTGGAGATAGGGTTTCACCATGTTGGTCAGGCTGTTCTCAAACTTCTGACCTCAGGTGATCTACCCACCTTGGCCTCCCAAAGTGCTGGGATTACAGGCGTGAACCACTGCATCCAGCCTGCTGTGTTGCTTTAAAGTTTTTTTAATCAATTCCTGCTCACTTTTGGTATCCATTTGCATGGAATGTCTTTTCCACCCCTTTACCTTAAGTTTATGTGAGTCTTATGTATTAGGGGAGTCTCCTGAAGGCAGCAGATAGTTGGTTGGTGAGTTCTTACTCATTCTGCAGTTGTGTATCTTTTAAGTGGGGTATCTAGGCCATGTACATTCAGCATTAATATTCAGAAATGAGGTACTATTCCAGTCATCTTGCTATTTATTGCCTGTATACCTTGTTGTTTTTTTTTATTGGATTTTTGTTTAATAGATATTGTGAGATTTATGCTTTAAAGAGGTTCTGTTTTGATGTGTTCCCAAGATTTGTTTCAAGATATAGAGCTTCTTTCAGCAGTTCTTGTAGTGCTAGCTTGGTAGTGGCGAATTATCTCAGTATTTGTTTGTCTGACAAAGACTGTATCTTTCCTTCATTTATGAAGCTTGGTTTCACTGGGTAAGATCTTATTCATTCTGCAGTTGTGTATCTTTTAAGTGGGGTTTTCCTTTATATATTACCTGGTGCTTTTGCTTCATACCTCTTAATGTTCTTTCCTACATCTTAACTTTAGATAACCTGAAGATAATGTTGCTAGGTGATTATCTTTTGCAGTAAACTTTCCAAGTGTTCTTTGATCTTCTCGTATTTGGATGTCTAGGTCTCCAGCAAGGCTGGGGAAGATTTTCTCGATTATTCCCCCAAATATGTTTTCCAAATGTTTAGATTTCTCTCCTTCCTCAGGAATGCCAATTATTCTGAGGTTTGGTTGTTTAACATAATCCCAAACTTTTTGAAGGCTTTGTTCATATTTTCTATATCATTTTTTTTTGCCTTTTTTGGGTTGGGTTAATTCAAAAATCTCATCTTAGAACTCTGAAGCTCTTTCTTCTGCTTGTTTGATTCTACTGCTGAGACTTTCTGGGACATTTTGCATTTCTATAAGTGCATCCATTGTTTCCTGAAGTTTTGATTATTTTTCATTTATGCTATCTATTTCACTGAAGTTTTCTCCCCTCATTTCTTGTATGATTTAAAAAAAATTCCTTAAATTGGGCATCGTCTTTCTCTGGTGCCTCCTTGATTAGCTTAATAACTGACCTTCTGAATTCTTTTTCAGGTAAATTAGGGATTTCTTTTTGGTTTGAATTGATTGCTGGTGAGCTAGTGTGATTTTGGGGGATTGTTAAAGAATTTTGTTTTGTCGTATTACCAGAGTTGGTTTTCTTGTTCCTTCTCATTTGGGTATACTCTGTCAGAGGGAAGGTCTAGGGCTCAAGGCTGTGGTTCAGATTCTTTTGTCCCACAGGCGTTCTTTTGATGTAGTACTCGTTCCTTTGGATCTACCTACCCAGCAGGTGTACCATGCTCTGGGCTGTTACTGGGGGTTGTCTGTACAGAGTCCTGTGATGTGAACTGTCTGTGGGTCTCTCAGCCATGGGTACTGGCACCTGCTCTTGTGGAGGTGGTAGGGAGGTGAAATGCACTCTGTGAGGGTCCTTAGTTTTGGTTGTTTAATGCATTATTTTTATGGTTGTTGGCCTCCTGCCAGGAGGCAGCACTTTCAAAAGAACATTAGCTGTGGTACTATGGGGAGGATCAGGCAGTGAGTGGGCCCTAGAACTCCCAAGAGTATATGCCCTTTGTCCTCAGCCTCCAGGGTGGGTAGGGAAGGACCATTAGGTGGGAACAGGGATAGTGGTGTCTGAGCTCAGACTCTCCTTGGGCGGGTCTTGCTGTGGCTGCTGCGGGTCATGGGGGTGTGGTTCTCAGGTCAATGGAGTTATGGTCCTAGGAAGATTATGGCTGCCTCTGCTGTGTCATGCAGGTTGTCAGGGAAAGCTGGCAGTCACAGACCTCACCCAGCTCCCATGCAACACAGAAGACCAGTCTCACTTACATTGTGCCCCACCAACTACCAACAGCATGATTCTGTTTCCAGGCAGTGGGTGAACGTGGCTGAGAACTTGCCCCAGGCTACCAGACTCCCAGCTGCAAAAGCAAGTAGGGCTTTCAAGCTTCCCTGCCTGTGGAGTTTGCACTCTGGATTCACAGCCTCCACATTCTGGCCAGGAGACTTCTAACTCAGTAAGAATTATTTAGAAGTTCAGCTGAGGACCGCCTAGTGTGGGGGCTTACGCCTGTAATCCCAGCACTTTGGGAGGCCGAGGTGGGTGGATCACGAGGTCAGGAGTTCGAGACCAGCCTGGCCGACATAGTGAAACCCTGTCTCTACTAAAGATACGAAAAATTAGTTGGGCATGGTAGTAGACATCTGTAACCCCAGCTACTCGGGAGGCTGAGGTGGTAGAATTGCTTGAACCTGGGAGATGGAGGTTGCAGTGAGCTGAGATCTGGCCATTGCACTCCAGCCTGGGCAACAGTACAAGACTCCATCTCAAAAAAAAAGAAAAAATGTTCATCTGAAGGTTTCCTTCTCCCTGTGGTTTTCTCCAAGTACCTCTGGCAGTCCTTCCTGAGATCCCCTGTGAGGCAAGGCAGAAATGACTTCTTAGGGGAACTAGAGAGCCCACAAAGCTTTTCCCACTGTCTTCTCTACCTCTGTATTTCACTAGGCTCTCTAAATTGACTCCACTCTAGGTAAGGTCAGAAGCTTCTCCCATGACCCAGACCTTTAGTTTCCCCAGTGCAGGTGTGTGTTTGGGGGTGGACAATTCCCCTTTCCCACTTCCACCATTTAAGTACTCGTAGTATTTGGGGTGTTTCCTGGGTCCTGCAGGAGTAATCTGCTTCCTTCAGAGGTCTGCAAGAGTCTCCCAGCTTTCATGATTTATTCCTGTAGTAGTTCCAAAGCAAAAGCTCACAGTGCGAGACTCCACACGCTGCTTTGTCTGTCTGAGTAAGAGCTCCAATCTAATCTGCTTCCTGTCCACCATGATCTTCAAACTCTTCAGTCCAAGAGTTAATATTATATAGGGTGAAAGATGGGGGTGCGGTTTCGGCATATGGTTAGCCAGCTATACCAGCACCATTTAGTGAATTGGGAATCTCTTCTCCCTTGCTTATTTTTATTGATCTTGTCAAAGGTCAGATGGTTGTAGGTGTTCTGCTTTATTTCTGAATTCTCTATTCTCTTCTGTTGGTCTTTGTGTCTATTTTTGTACCAGTATCATGCTGTTTTGGTTACTGTACTTTATAGTATAGTTTGAGGTCAAGTAATATAATGCCTTTGCTTTTGTTCTTTTTGCATAGGATTGCTTTGGTTATTTTAGCTCTGTTTGGGTTCCATATGGATTTTATAATAGTTTTTTTGAATTATGTGAAAAATTACATTGATAGTTTGATAGGAATGGCATTAAGTCTGTAGATTGCTTTGGGCAGTATGTTCATTTTAATAATATTAATTATTCCAAGCCATGAGCACGGAATGATTTTCCATTTGTTTTTGTCATCTGTGATTTCTTTCAGCAGTATTTTGTAGTAATCCTTACAGAGCTCTTTCATTTCCTTCTTTAGATATATTCCTAGGTATTTTATTTTTTGTGTGGCTATTGTAAATGTGATTACATTCGTGATTTGGCTCTTGGCTTGAATGCTATTGGTGTCTACAAATGCTACTGATTTATATACATTGATTTTGTACCCTGTAACTTTAATGAAGTTGTTTATTGGTTCTGAGAACCTTTTGGTGGCATCTTTAGGGTTTTCTAGGTATCAAATCATATCATCCTCAAAGAGAGCTAGTTTGACTTTTCCTGTCTGAATATCTTTTATTTCTTTTTCTTGCCTGATTGCTCTGAGACTTCCAATACTATATTAAATAGGAGATTCAGTGTTAATGTTAGTCTCATCTACAAAGTATCTTTATAGAAATATTTAGACTAGTGTTTGGCCAAACAACTTGGCACCATAGCTTAGCCAAGCTGGCATATAAAATGTAATAATCACAAAACTCTTAGACTAACTGGAAGTAGGAATTAGAAGGGTGCTGTTGAGAATAGAATTATTATGTATATAGTGCCACCAAATATTCCTGTAAACTGGATTTGGAGGCATACATGGGCAGCCTCCCTGATCTGGTCAGAGTAGTGAAGAGAACTAGTACCCTGCCCTTATTTGCCAGCTATAGTCACCTTTCCCTAGAGAAGCCCTCTAGGCCTTTCTCACCTACAGGACTGCCCCAGATGGCCAAGATCTCTGCCATGACTCCCAAGAAAAAGCATACTTCTGCTGCCTGAGCTAGGTCATGTTGCTGCTAAATTTTCGGACTGGAGGATTTTCTGGGCCAAACAATTTCCTAGAGAGGATTTCTGCTACACCTGTTGGAATGCTGGGAACATAGCAAGTGGTAAAATTCAGTTACCTGAAGAAGGTGGCCCCCAAATGGTCTAAATCTATGCTGAACATTAGAATCATTGGGGGAGCTTTTAAACATATGTATCTCACTGCTTGATATTCTAATTTAATTGGTCAAAGGTAGGGCACTATCATAATTTTTTTAAAACTCCTTTTCAGAGATTCTAATAAACAGCCAGGGTTAAGAATCACTGGCTATCTTAGGTTAGGTTCTCCTAGAAACAGACACAGGCCAAGAATTTGCCAGTTATTTATTAAGGACGTGTTCCAAAGAGAAACCAATGAGGGAGCAGAAGAAGCAGGAAAGGGAAGGGAAAGAGGCCAGAGAAGGACATCACTTCAAAGAAGTCCCAGCATTAGCCTGATCTCACAGGATGTTCTGGAGCATAAATTATACCAAGTTTGTCCTGACTTGAAGAAAAAGAACAGAGCTCTTCTATTTCTACTTTAGTCAGTCATTGGGAGAAATAAAAACTCCCAGCCACTTCCTGTACTCTGTCTAGATGAGGAGGCTCCAGTGCCCAAGGTCTCTTCTCTGAAGAAGGTCACAGGTAGAGAAATTAACAGCAAAGCCTTCCAAAGCTGGGACATTAGCACACAGAGATGCTAGAAGGAATCTAACAGAAATTTTAATGAGAAGCTAAGAGTGTCTATGCACTAAATAAGTGGCTATTATGGCTGTTTTGATGTCTGGCTTAGTGCTAGTGGTCTGTGTGAAGACATTAGTAAAGCCTGTTACATAAAATTTCTGCTTCAAGGACCTGCAGGCAGTCTTTATTGTTAATAATACTTGGCAAATACCAAGAACTGTAAAGGGAGTGAGATTTTTCCCCTAGTCACAAACCAGCAAGTTAGACTGACAATTTTATGGATGCTGTCAGAAAATGTGAGACCCCTGGGTCACAGTCAAAGGATTTAATTATGTTAATAGTAGTAGCTAGAGATTCAACGTTTTCTTGCAATGGCCCAGAACCCTAATTCCCACAGGACAATAGGAAGAGTACTAGGTACACTTGTTTATGCAGTGAGCAGATTGGATTATAAAGAGGAACACTGGGCTAAGAGAATCTGAATCTTTTACAATGAGCAGCAAGCAAAACTTCTCTTTGCTCCCAATACAACCCATTCTTGAAGAGGTAGTTTGGTGCAAAGGCAGTCAATGCCTCTGCTTGTGAGACGTACAGAAGCATGAGAAACCTATGGAGAACTGTCTCCCAAGAACAAGTAGGTGCACAGTCAGAAGGATCTTTGGTAGCTAAACTAGCCTTGCTGATTATAACCTCTACAATAGTATCAGGGACCTTGGTTTTCATGTGGAAGGCTGGGCTGAGCCAGGATTGGCTAGGATTGAGAAAGAGGTAAATAGGGTCTTCAGCTGCTATAGGACTACTAGGTGATGCGTCTCTTATCTTTCAGATGGAATTTGTTATTAGAATCACTAGGGTGGATAAGTAAGAGATGAATTGGTCATTTCTAACAAACCTCAGGATTCACTGCATGTCTGTATATCCTGGGGTCATTCATTAGGATGCTGCTGACCCTTTGCTGGCATCTGTGAACATCTTAACCCATAATTTCCCAGAGAATGGCAGGCCTAAATAATTATCATCACTGATTCTTAATATTTAATATTAATAAAGTTTTTAGTTCATTGCAACTCACTGTTATCTCATTTAATGCCCTTAAAATAATAAATACTGTCTTCCTCTAAATCTTTATTTCATCTCTGACCTTCTACTGCCTTATTCAGCCCAATTTGTCCAACCTATTTAGACTTGTATTTTGTCTCATCTTCCATATTCTCTGCCTATTTACCTACTTGTGGTTTTATTTCCTATGCTTTTCCAGTTTAAACCTTCTGACTCATAACGTCAATAACTCTCCTCCCCAAAGTTTTATTTTTTGTCCCTTTCATCTTTTCCTATACATGTAACCTCCAACCTTGGATCAGCCAGCCATCTTTTTTCTTCGTTTCTAGTTCTGACTGCCAATTAGTTGTGTAGAAAATCCCTTTTCTGGTGCACATTCGTGTGTTTGTTGTTGTTTTTTTAACATTTGCTGAACTTAATGAATTTCCTGACCCCTCATCAATCTTGTTTTATTTGCTTTTGTAGTTATTCCAAAGAGTACCAGTACCACTTCATGATATAATGACAGGACATCTTTTGTTTTTATGGCTGTAACCTAAGTAAGGTGTTCTAAATAAGCTCAAAGTATCCTTCCAGATACAGAGTTTGAAGCCTTAACTATATATGAAGTATTTGGGAGCACGGTATTTTTAGTAGTAGTAATAGATACAGAAAAAGAATATGTTACTACCTACAAGAGCAAATTAATTTCACTTAAAGTCATCATAATATTGCAAAATGTATCTGTTATTTAGGTTATTGATGAAAAAACTGAGTCTCAGAGAAGCGATTTACTCAATGTCACAGAGTTACCAAGAATGTTCCTAGGATTTGAATCCAAATCTGTTTGAGTCCAGTCTACTCTCTCCAATCACCACATTTTGATTCTATAATGAGGGGCTGTCCAGTGCAAGATGGCGTTCTGGTGATGCTACCTAAAGAACTGGTGGCTTCATGAGGGCAGAAAACTCTTTCCATCCTCTCTTTTTATTATAAAATGTATGGAAAGCCTAAATTGTACTGTAAATATGTTTTACTACAATTGAGGTCACTTTACTCCGTTTCCTTACTGAAGCCTATTAAAGAAGCTGGAGTTGTTTGAAGTGAATTATTGAGAAAAAATGTAACATCTTACCCTATTTATGCAAGCCCTGGGCTCATCTCCTTTTTGCCACCCACCTCATGCACACTATATACACACATGCTCACAAAACCAAAATCATTTTTCAGCCCAAATATACTATTGTTCTTAAAGTCTACATCCTTAGAATGGCCATGCCTAAAAATTTTACTTAGCATGACTAAGTTCTGAAAGTTGGAAGAGGCCTTTAAAAATATGAATCTTTGTAAGGACATTATGCTAAGTGATCTAAGTCATAGAAGGACAAATATGCATAATTCCACTTATATAAAGTATCTAAAATAGTCCAACTCATAGAAGTGAAGAAGATAATGGTAGTTTTCAGGGGCTGGCTGGGGGTGGGGGAATGAGTAGCTACTAGTCAGGAGGCATGAAATTAAAGTTATACCTGATGAATAAATTCTAGGGATCTGCTGTACAACATTGTCTTTATAAATAACAATACTATATTATACACTTTAAAATTTGTTAAGAGAGTAGATCTCATGTTGCATTTTTACAATAATAAAAAAAGAATGGTATTGATAGTGACAAGAGGCAGCCAAATGCCTAGGCATATAGGGGCAGGTACCCAGTGAAACACCCCCAACAAGCTGAAGATAGTTTAAAGCCTGAAAGCCAAGCTACAAGTTAAATCCTCAGACCAGATTGAGAATTTGTCTTCCTGTTTGGTGTAGCTTCCTATGATTGATCCCCCACATTCACCTATTTTACATATACCTAGCCTTTCCTAATTGGATTTCTATACTGTTGTGCTCACCTTTGAGTGGTGTCTTTGCTTTAACCTTTTTTGCATACTCATAAACCAATCAGCATGCACTCCCCATTCTGAGTCCATAAAAGGCTTAAGACTCAGCCACACAGGGCAACTTCCCCACTTCGGGTAGGGGAACTACCCCTACCCCTGTATCCTTTCTCCAGTGAGCATCTTTTCTTTTTCTTAATAAATTCTACTTGACTCTCAGGTGTCTGCATACTTAATTCTTCCTAGTAGTGAGACAAGAACTTGGACCTAGCTGATCTAAAGAGCAGGAAGACTGCTCCAGTATCATATGATATATATATATAGTTGGCTCTCAACTTTTAAAATATAAGAATCCCTTTTTTTTATTATTATACTTTAAGTTCTGGGATACATGTACAGAATGTACAGATTTGTTACATAGGTATACATGTACTGTGGTGGTTTGATGCACCCACCAACCCATCATCTACATTAGGTATTTCTCTTAATGCTATCCCTCGCCTGCTCTACCTCCATCCCCTGCCAGGCCCCAGCTCTGTCCCAGGGAGATGGCAGTTATATCTATAAGCTCCTGACTGGGGCTGCTGCCATTTTTTCAGAGATGCTCTGCCCAGAGAGGGGGAATCTAGAGGCAGTCTGGCTATGGTGACTTTGCTCAAGAATGCCTTTTTAACATCAAAAATTACAACTATACATGATAACTATGTTTTTTGTATTTATTCCATTGCTTGGAAAATACACAAAATCTGTATAAATTCAGTAAAACTTTGAAATAGGTTTATTTTTTTCATCACCATAGCACCTATAGCAATCTGAAAAATAATTACTGTATGTATAAGAAATTTCTAACTGTAAGAGAGGCTGGACCAATTGTTAAGAGCCTTGGGACATACCAAGAAGACTGAAATTTATTCTGTAGGCAAAACGAAGTCAAAAAAGGTATCAAAGCAAAATGACAGAATTGGATTGATTGTATTTTCTGAAAGATAATTTTGGCAGCAGTGTGGAAAGCCAAATGACATGTGGGAAGACCAGTAGCAGAGGGTCAGTTGAGAAATAGATGCTAATGTCAGGAGCCACAGCAATACAGAGTTACCTGTAACCCCGGCTGGATGTGGGCATGCCAGAGAGGGCATTTCCTTATTTGGAAAATATGTTGGAGGATGAGGCCTTGAGGAGAATAAGAAGTATCAGAGGAAGCGCCATTTTATGTATTCATGATGTATATATAAAAACATATATTTTATATATGTTATATACACACACACACACACACACACACACATATATATATATATATATATATATATATATATACATACATATTGAAGTGTGGTCTACAACCAGGTGATGCCTATTAAGCATTTGGGTCTAAAACTGAGGCAGTGTGAGTAAAGACTTCACGTATTAGTAAACTATCTTCCCCCAATGACATTAGTAGAGATTTAGGGAAAGCTTGGTTTTAATCCCAGTGCAAAGATTTATTCTTTAAAAAAACTTCTTTTTATTTTATTGTTTTGTAATAGAGACAGAGTCTCACCATGTTGCCCTGGCTGGTCTTGAACTCCTGGCCTCAAGGGATCCTCCTGCCTTGGCCTCCCAAAGTACTGGAGTTATAAGTGTGAGCCACTGTACTCAGCCACAAAGATTTAGTCTTGATCTCTCTTGGGTTCAGAGCACACTTATTTCTAGTGTGTTTTCTTCTTGACCCTTGTTGAAAAGGTGAAATTTCTGGGGATTCTATATATTATTCCAAGCACATCTTCACCCCGGATGATAAAACTTGAAGATCTAAAGGAAGTGTGGTTTTAGTTTCAGTGTTTTAGTTTGGGTTCTCCTACAGACAGAGACTGAGACAAAAATTCTAGTACAACGAGTTTATTTGGGAATTTCAGAAAATATTGATATAAATTGGAGAAGTCAGATAGGAAAGAGAAGGCAACTAATAAAGAGTAATATCAAGCAAGCTACCATAGTGGGAGACTAGAACTTAGGACCTTCTGGAAAATGATGCAAAGTACATGCCATAGGGATAGGGCAGCTCCAATACTCATATACCAATTCCCTAGACTTATTGATTAAGGGTTATTCCTTGGGGTGTTAATTCCCCTGCACTTTTCATCTGCTCAGTTTAGATGGAAAGACCTATTGCATTTCTGGCGAAAAGTCTCCAGGCAATCAGAGTAGATACTGGCCATTGAAAATCATCTGGAGCCCGACAAAAGGTCTGAAAAATGTGGGAGGAAGACTGTGTCTGCTGCCCCAATCCTGAGGGAAAAGATTGTAAAAATACAGTGAGCAGAAACAATATAATCTTAATTGAACAGGAAAGGAAAATGTCACTGTAGCCCAATTAATTAGGCTAATGTGTTTAAAGAAAGTGGAAATTGTCATGAGGGAAACACAAACCTGGAAAAGATGCAAGAAATACTGGAGCTGTACTGCTCTGCATCCTGGGTGCTCTTATTAGCAAGATTAGCTATCCAGTGCTTCCTATAATATCAGTATTTTAGACTGGGGAGGGCAAACTTTTTGCAAAGAGCCATGTATTATTTTAGGCTTTGTGGACCATGTGATCTCTACTGCAACTATTCAGCTCTGCCATTGTCACACAAAATAGGCATGGCTGTGTTCCAATAAAACTTTATATATAGACATTGAAATTTAAATTTTGTATAGTTTCCATTTGTCGTAAAATCTTAATTTTCTTTTGTTATTGTTCAACCACTTAAAAATGTAAAAGCCATTCTTAATTTGTAGGCCACTGGTGAGGTTTGGCTCTGTGTCCCCACGCAAATCTGACCTTGAATTGTAATAATACCCATGTGTCATCAGAGGAACCCAGTGGGAGATAATTAAATCATGGGAGTGGGTCTTTCCTGTGCTGTTCTTGTGACAGTGAGTAGGTCTCATAAGACCTGATGGTTTTATAAAGGGGAGTTTCCCCACAAATGCTCTCTTGCCTGCCACCATGTAAGACATCCTTTGTTCTTCTGCCATGATTGTGAGGCTTTCCCAGCCATGTGGAACTGAGAGTCAGTTAAACCTCTTCATTCATATATTACCCAGTCTCAGGTATGTCTTTATTAGCAGCATGAGAACAGACCAATACAGCAAATTGGCCCAGGGGTCGGGGGCTGCTGTAAAGATACCCGAAAATGTGGAAGTCACTTTGGAACTGGTTAACAGGGAGAGACTGGAGCAGTTTGGAGGGCTCAGAAGAAAACAGAAAAATGTGGAAAAGTTTGGAACTTCCTAGAGACTTGTGGAATGGCTTTTGACCAAAATGCTAATAATGATTCGCACAATAAGTTCCAGGCTTAGTCTCAGACGGAGATGAGGAACTTGTTGGGAACTGGAGTAAAGGTCACTCTTGCTATGCAAAGAGACTGGTAGCACTTTGCTTCTGCCCTAGAGAACTGTGGAACTTTGAACTTGAAAGAGAAGACTTTGGGTATCTACTGGAAGAAATTTCTAAGTGGTAAAGTGTTCAAGAGGAAGCAGACTATGAAAGTTTGGGAGAGCCACACATTTTGGCCAATTTCTCCCAGTTGGAACTGGTGTATTTATCCCAATACCTGTACCCTTGTTACATGTCTGTGCTCTTTAATTGTCATTCAATTTGAGTGGTAAAGAGGGAACAATAAGTGGACACATGTATACACTACTCATTATAATATCTCAGGCTGGTCTCAAACTCCTGACCTCGTGATCTGCCTGCTTCAGCCTCTCACAATGCTGGGATTACAGGTGTGAGCCTGTAGGTGAAGGCAGGTAGAAACATAAGTGGAGGCAGGTAGAAACATAAGTGTTTTGTCCCTGAATTGCCTAGTTGACAAGGGATTCAGGAGGAATGGGAAACTGGAGGATTGGTAGAGGATGGAGTAGTTACCAGCATTAATGGAAGAGAATGGTCTGGGTAGATGTTTTAATCTGTGCATGCAGCTATAACAAAATACCTGAGATTTTGTAATTTATGAATAACAGAAATTTATTTCTCAGCATTCTGGAGGCTGTAAATCCCCGGATCAAGGTGCCAGAAGATTTGGTATCTGGCATGAGCTGCTCTCTGCTTCCAAGGTGGCACCATGTTACTATGTCCTCACATGGCAGAAGAGCTAGAAGGTCCAGGAAGGTCTCCAATGCCTCTTTTATAAGGACATTAATCCTATTCATGAGGGAAGACCCTCATGGCCTAATCACTTCTCAAAGGACCCACGTCTTAATACCATCACCTTGGAGTTTAAGTTGCAACATATGTATTTTGGAGAGAAACATACATTTAATTCATAGCAGTGGGGGAGAGCAATGTTTTCCTCTAAATAGTCAATGGAGACTGAGTAGCTGAACCAGTGGTACTTAATTTTGGAAGCATAACAGTAGAGAACCTATGGATATAATAGTCTGTCTAGACTATTGTGTATGTTGGAAAAAGGAGGATGTTAAGAGCATATTTGAACTATTCTCCAAAACTAGAATAAACATTGATGTTAAGTAGCAAGGACTAGGTGGTTGGTTAGATTATACAGAGAGAAAATGTCTTTTATGGACAGGGTTGTGGTCACTAGTTCTGAAGACCACATAGGAGAAATTCTGGGTTAAGTGTGGCTGAATGATTGCTGAAGTGAAGGTCATTGAGTTCCAGTGATATTCAGGAGTCAAGATTAGTGCAGCAGAACTTTAGATGTCTGGGAATATCCTTGTCTGCAATGTAGGCACCCCAGGTATTTATATTCAGGAAAAATTTTAATTAGATATAGTATAGCAGGGATAATTTGGAGGTAGGAGTATTGTTCCCATAACTACGGCTGCACAGCAAACCACCTCAAAACTTACTGGTTTAACATATGTTTTGCTCACAAATATGCAATTTGTACAGTGCTTGTCCCTGCTCTACTTGGGCAGCTTGAAGACTGGGGACTGAAACCTTCTGAAGGTTTTCTCAGTCATATTTCTGGCAGTTAATCCTCAGAAGATTCAGACACCTGGGGGCTACCATATCTGGGGAAACTTGAACAGCTCTCTTTATGTGCTCTTTACATGAAGTCTCTCTAGGATGGCAGTTTCAGAGTAGCTAGGCTTCTTATATGCCAATTTCTAAGGCATATATCCCAAGAAAGAGAGCCAGATGGGAACCAATTACTTTTTTTAAAATTTAACCTAAAAATTCGTGCAGTGTCACTCTGCCCCATGTTCTTTGTTGAAGTTATAAAGACCTAGAGGAATGTCAATGTTGCATTGTAAGAAGAACATGTATGATAGATGTGGCCATCTTTTAAAAGTACACTCACAGTTGGACATAGTGGCTTACACCTGTAATCCCAGTACTTTAGAAGCCCAAGGCAGAAGGATTACTTGAGGCTAGGAATTCATTTCAAGCCTGGGCAAAGTGGTGAGACCCTGTCTCTACAATTTTTTTTTTTTTAATTAGCCAGATGTGATGGCACATGTCTGTAGTCCTATCTACTTGGGAGGCTGAGGTGGGAGAATGGCTTGAGCCCAGGAGATGAGGCTGCAGTGAGCTATGTTCATACTGCTGAACTCCAGCCTGGGTGACAGAGTGAGACCCTGTCTCTAATAAATAAATACATACATAAATAAATAAGATAAAAATATACTCTATCACGGCCTATCCTCTGGCCACAATTATATCTCTCCCTCATGCAAAATACTCTTCCTCTCCCTGTAGACTCTCAACTCAGCCCTTTTATGGCATCAGATCAAAGTCCAAGATCTTGTTATATAAATCTGGTCGTGGTGAAGATAAGGCTCATTGGGCACAATTCCTTGTATACAGTTCCTTGAGTACAATTTTTCTTGAACTGAAAGACCTGTGAAAAAGACAAGTTCTATGTTTCCCATACACCTGACATGCAACAGCAAAATCGATTTGGAAGGACTGCTAAAAATTCTCCCCTTCAAAGAAGGGGAACATAGAAAGCACACAAGAGTTGCTGTTCCAAAGCAACTTTGAAATCCAGCCGGGCACATGCACAGTTTCTTTATTAGTATTGTATTCTACAGCCTGGAAATGATTTACTGCAGCTCTTGGCTCTGCCCCCTAAGCTCATGGTTTTGCTATCTGAGACATTTTTTTTTCATAATCAGTTGTGTCTGCAGAAGAGTGATTTTTTTCAGCCTACTTTCAACCCATAATAGTTGTTTGGGAGGTGAAAGTCCTTTTGAAATTTTGTACTGTCTTTGTCCCTTTTAGTTTAAGCTGTTTATGGTAATATAATTCCATTAAATAGTTTGCAAGTCTCTGAATCCTATTGAGTTTGCTCCTTTAGATAAAAGCCACACACATAAATCTCATTGAGATTAGCCTTTCTCTACTTTGGCCTTCCTGTAAGACTGTTTTATGACAATGCCCTTAAAATATGTAGAAGCACAATATTATTTAAAGAAGAGGGTCTGTGAGTCACACTACAATTGTTAGAGGGACTTTTGTCTGTTTGAGATGCCATCTTAAATCTTTCTTAGGCCTTATAAAAGGATTTTACAGTCATTCTTTTGATTTCATATTAAGAGCCTTAGATTTGATCTCTGACATTTTGAAATTCTAGAGTTATATGCCATTTGGATAGCTGAGAATGAGAAACATTCTGCTACTACATAATAAGGGTCTCCTTTTCTCTAGCTTCCAGCAACATTTTCCTCACTTTTCTTTAAGCCCTCACCAGCAGCCTCTACAGGGGCCATTAGGTTTCTACTAACAGTTTCTTCAAAGCCCTGTAGGCTTTCACTTTCAGTAACTCTTTCCTCAAGGTCTTTCCAGCTTTTCCTGACCACCCAATCCCAACACCATGGGTTTTAGGTTTGGTTATAGTATCATCCCCTTTTTCATGGATCAAAATCTGTTCCAATTACTATGGCTTTGTAACAAACCACCTAAATCTTAGAGGCTAAAACTACAACAACAATGTTTATTCTGCTCACAAATCTGTGGTTTGGACAGAACCTGGTGTGAACAGCTTATCTGTGTTCCACTTGGCATCAGCTGGGGCAGCTTGAAGTCTGGGTGTTGGAATTATATGAAGCTCTCTGAGTTGATACTGGGAAGACTCAAGCAGCTGGGGGCCAGCAGAGTTGGGCCTTCTTGGGCATCTTTTCCTATTTTCTATGTAGCTACTTCATGTGGCCTCTCTGTGTGGCATCTTCAAGGCAGCCAGCCTTCTTATTAATATATGCCAGCTTAGGGCTCCCAAGATTCAATCCTCGGAATGAGAGCCAAGTGGAAGCCATATCACCTTTTATGACTTAGACTCAGAAGCTACATAGAATCACTTCTGCCACATGTTATTGTTTGAGGCAACTACAAAGGATCAAAAGGTTGGGACCAGATTCCACCCCTCAATCACATGGTTAGAAGAGCATGTGGGTGGAATATGTGTTGGTGCCGCCATCTTTGGAAATTACATCTTCCACAAATATGAAGTCCCATATTATTGCAGGTTGTATATTGCTTTTCCTGATAACATCCTCTCAACCTTCCTCATCCTGGTGCTACTCCAGAACTTCTGCATCCCAGTCGCTTGCTTCTGAGAAGTAGTCTTCTTTTTTGTCTTCTGCTTCATACACTAAACCAGACATCTGTGACATTTTCTGGGGTTGTGTAAGCTTCTGCTCTTGCTTCAAGTTCCAGCCTCAGAGTTAGAATATCTTCCCAGTAGGTTTAACTTGCAGAGAGCAAATGGTGAAATTTCATCTTTGACGAAGAGTTCCTGTTGCTGTATTAAGTTCATTCAATCAGTATTTATTGAGCATCTGTAATTTCCAGGCACTCTAACGTAGATGCAGAGGATTGGCATAATGCCTAAGAGTCCTCAAGTTCCTTCTCTCACTTCTTCTCTGCCTTTGTTTCTTCCTCTTTTCTTTCTCTCCTCGAGCCACCATTTTTATCCCTCTCTCTAATTTTTTTCTCCCTCCTTTCTTCTCTTTCTTTGTCTCTCTCTCTCTCTCTCTCTCTCTCTCTCTCTCTCTCTCATTCTTTTTCTTCATCTTCTACCCCAAGCTGCCTAGGGATGAATATCCCAGCTTCTCTTTTCTAGCTGTGTGAAATTGATTAAATTGCTTAACCTCTCCATGACTTTTTTCCCTAATATGTAAAATCACATGTAGATAATTGACTACATGGAGTTATGGTGAAGATTAAGTGAAAAAAATATGTGGTAAATTCTTAGAACAGTGCTTGGCACATACAAAGAGCTCAATTAAAGAACAGGCTGATGTGATAGGGACAGGTTGTGGATCTAAGCTTAATGAATCCTGAAGCTTATATTGTTTTGGGGGAGGCCTTTAAAAATATGTAATTGCTTGACATGTATAAGAAACAAAAATCACTGAGGCAGATGTGTAAAAAGTAAGGAATTTGTGGGCTCAAGTTGGGTCAGAGAGGTAGTCTGGGGCTACCGGTATCTTGGACCCTGCTGACACTCTACAAACTCCTTAGTGAAATGGGGAATTTCTGGAAGGCTTTAAACAATGGATCGATATGATATAATTCATGTTTTAAAAGTAGCACGGTGGCAACTATAAGGTGAATGGATTCAGCAGGAGCAAGAAGGGAGGCAGAAGACTGCTGAGGTACGTGGAGCACAGAGGAGAGATGGTGGCGCCTTCTTTCCGGGTGGTATCCACAGAGAGAGAGAGAGGTGGATGAATGGGGGGATTTATTTTTGAAATAGAGTCAAAAGAAGTTTTTAATGGACTTAATTTGAAGATATGTGAAAAAACTCAAGAAGACTCTAAGGTTTTTAACTTGAGCCAAGTAAGTATTGAGATGTAATACTGTTTATTAGGCTCTCCCTGGTTTTAATCCAGATTACATTCTTTATTCTGAGTGTGCATCCATTTTCCTGATTAAGCTTTCTGAGTCTTACGATTGCTGAGTGATAACACTGTGTACTTCCTCCTTCCTCACGGAGCTCTTCAAACTGTGGATTTTCTCTGGCCAAATCTAAGGGTTAAATGTTTGCCCCTTTCCTCTTCAATTTCTGAAAAGTGGGGCACAGCTGACCTATTCTCTTGCTTGTCGAACTGCTTTCCCTACCTGCGTCCAGTTTCCTGCCCTCCCCAGACTCTCCTTTCCGGCTCTTCTGTCTACCCTGTCTTGGTCTCTTTGCGTGTCCCTCCTCTGCCTGCTTGTCTGTATTCAACAGCCTCGACTCTTGCTTTGGATTCTCTTTAGCTTTCCAACACCATGCCTTTGGCAACACCCCTGTCTAGATTGCAATTACTTACACATCTATATGATAATAATGGTACCTGTCATTATTGCTGCCTGACCCTTTGCTAAAAATTGTGGTACACGTTAACTTACTTAATCCATTTCTCAAACCTTATGAAGAATATGTTACTATTTTCAAATGAGGAAACCTTGACTCAGTAAGGTTGAAGATCTTTTCCAGGCCCTCATAGCTAGAATGTGTTAAAGATGGGGTTTAAACTCAAGCCTGAGTGCCTCATAAGCTATTGTTATAACCACTCTGGTTTACCTCTGAGGTCCAGCTCCAATGGCCACATTTGTAGACCTGTACAGCCTAGATCTGTTGCCTCATACACTTGGATATCCCAGACATCTTCCCCAGTATACATGTATATCCCAGACCTGTTTCCCTAATACACCTGCACATCCCAGACATGTTCCTAATATACCTGTACATCCTAGACCTTCCCTAATACACCTGTACATCCCTGACCTGCCCCTAATATGCCCATACATTCCCAGACCAGTCCACAATACATCTATACATACCAGGCCTGTTGCCTAATGGATGCATGTATGCAGGCACTTCAAGATGAAGTCATAATGATCTCCCCAACCTGATCCAACAAGAAAAAGTGATATGCTACTTTGGATTTTGCTTTATATACAGTCTTTGACATTATAAATATCCATGTCCATTCCCTTCCCTCACCCTATCTGTCCCATTCCCTTGTTTCCTAAGGACTACCTTGAGTGTTTACTTCAGTTCTGTCTTTGCGTCTCCATAATAATTTAGTCATTTTTTAACTCCTAACTCATCTCTTGCTTCTGGTCTGTCCTCAAACCACTTGGTCTTACTCTTAATTTCAGGGCTATATTTTTTTGGGAAAAAAAATCCTGCCATTCTGCTTAAAAACCCTTCTTTCTTTCTTTTTTTTTCTCTCCCTCCCTCCCTCCCTCCCTCCCTCCTTCCTTCCTTCCTCTCTCTCTCTCTTCTTTCTTTCTTTTTTTCTGTATTTTTAGTATAGATGGGGTTTGAGCAAGTCACTGAAGTCTCTTTATAATTGTTTTTGTTGGTTCCTAGAAATATGTTTTGCCCACATGCATTTGATTATTTTCTACACATATCTAGGTACATGTAAATACTATTGTGATAGAGGAAATTTAAGTTTATTCAGAGATGTACTTAAATCACAGTGGCTTTCCATTATCTATTTCCTCAATCAGTGACATACTGATGGTGCAATTCATATTGATTTAAATCTTTTGATGTCTAAACAGGATTTTCACACTTGAAATTTATATAGCAACCAAATCAAGACTTTTCAAAAAAACTGTTTTTTCAGAGCTAGAGAACTTCTTTAACCACTATTGTTCCAGAGCTATCAATCATAAAGCCAATGACATATTTTTTGTGTTTGTGTGGGAATATATGGGGACATGAAGTAGGGAAGGAGGTAACATTAGCTCAAGTACCTTGGTTTAGTAGAAACATTTCATTCTTAATAGCTTCATTTAAAGAATTTTCAAATGTCTGTAGCACTTATGGTAAGTTATAATAAGTAAATGGGGGCAGGAGTCAGGAAAAACATATTTAGTGATATAATTTTTATACTGTTATTGCCTTGCAATTTAATCTTCTGTTGTGACCTGTAATAAAAAAGAGAGGATGAAACTGGTTTCTATCCTAGTGAAGTCACCTATATAAATCAGCTTCATACTACATGGACAATACATTGGGGTTAGAATCAAATAGATTTGGGTTGAAATGCTGGATAAGCACTGACCAACTGTTTGACCTTAGAGAAGTTGTGTCAAGTCCCCCACAAAATAGAAGTACAATACTTTTTTAAAAAAAAAAGGTATTGGCTGGGCACAGTGGCTCATGCCTGTAATCCCAGCACTTTGGGAGGCTGAAGTGGGTGGGTTACCTGAGGTCAGGAGTTCGAGACCAACCTGTCCAACTTGGTGAAACCTGTCTCTACTAAAAATACAAAAAGAAATTAGCCAGACCTGGGGTGTGTGTGTGTGTGTGTGTGTGTGTGTTGGGGGTGGGGGGAGGGTGGGGGGCTTTAATCCCAGTTACTCAGGAGGCTGAGGCAGGATAATAGCTTGAATCTGGGCCGCAGAGGTTGCAGTGAGCTGGGATCATGCCATTACACTTCAGCCTGAGCAACAGAGTGAGACTCCGCCTCAAAAAAAAAAAAAAAAAAGATATTACCAGGTTTAAATAAATTTGATTTCTTGAAGATTAACTAATAGAATGTTTTCTATTAAGAGTGCCATACTTTTTTTTCCCCCAAGATGGAGGATAGAGGCTTTTAGCATGCCTCAGCCACAATAGAAAGTATATAAATATTAACTCTGTGAGCTTTTTTTTTTGACAGAGTCTTGCTCTTTCACCCAGGCTGGAGTGCAGTGGGGTGATCTTGGCTCATTGCAACCTCCACCTCCTGGGTTCGAGCAAGTTTCCTGCCCCAGCCCCCCGAATAGCTGGGACTACAGGCACGTGCCACCACACCCAGCTTATTTTTCTATTTTTAGTACAGACAGGGTTTCACCATGTTGACCAGGTTGGTCTTGAACTCTTGACCTCGTGATCCACCCGCCTTGGCCTCCCAAAGTGCAGGGATTACAGCCATGAGCCACGGCACCTGACCCTCTGTGAGCTTTATTTCAACAAGGAAAATGGGATCCACCAGAATTATGAAGGACACCCCAGATCCCATGGAGGAGAATGTGAGCTAGCAGCCCCCATGATGGCATCCAGCTGATAAAAGTGACTGAAGCCCTAGTACATGAAAGAGGCAGAGGGCCCCCTCTGTGACTCATCTTTTTTCCTGGGGATCTGAGCAACCCAGGCCAAGGGAGAGCACTTTGTTTCTCCCAAGCCCTGGAGCTAACTTGGGGAAAGGCTTACAGACACTATAAGGGAAAGACACCAGGGAAAGCTGCAGACATTTTCCCAGACCTGGGACCTAGAGCAGGATGCCATTTGAAATCTGGGTGCCTATAAAATCAGCCGTTCTTAGGCAATTCAGCAGTGTGGTCATACAGGCATTTTAGTCTCAGGCCAGATTGCAGTGTCTACTCTGGAGCAGAGTAGGGGCCTCCACAGCCAGAACTGTGGAAAGCACCTCAACAGCAGGTGCTGGAATTGTGCTGTCTCCCGTCACAAACCTGGGGCAGGAGGAAAGCTGTTACAGCTACAGATTCTTCTGGGTGGCTAGACTTGCAGGTAGGCCAGCTTGGCTACCTGGAACTGATCTGCATGTCCCATAGCTAGGTACCCCAACCTGCTCCCCTGAGGCCATGGTACAGCAGGGCCCTCTCTGCTCCACCACCAGGCAGAAATACAGGCACTTAAAACATCTGCTTGCCCGGACCAGCGGCCTGAGATACCCCCTTCATAGACATAGGTCATGGTGCAGCCAGGCTCTCTCCACATCTAGGCAGATCTACACCACAGGCTTTCTCCATACCAGGGAATTCAGAGCAACAGTATGCCTAGATCAGCAGCCTGAACTGCCCCACCCTTCCTGTATAGAGATCTCAGTGCAGGGCAAAGAGTGGGGAGGGAGCTCTCTGCTACATGCTCCGGCAGATCTCCAGGCATTCAAAGTAACTAACTGTCTGGTTTAGCTGCCTGAGCTACCCCACCCCTCCTGCGGGGAAAGATCTTGGTGCAGGGGTCCCTCTCTGCTGCATGCCTGGGCATCTGGAGCACCCACTCCCCTGGATTAGGAGTTTCAGCTGCCCCTCATCCTCAGGCAGAGAATTTGGAGTTGAGGTGTTTTCCCAGCTCCGCTGGGTGCTTGGTGGCTTCCTGCTGAATTCTCCCTCAGTGCTGGTGCTCATGCTCGCCATTGGGTAACATTTAGGCAGACCCGCCTGGTCCAGCCCTGCCCTTTGCACCCACCCCTGCCACCCACCTTGCTCCACTCTTGGGCTGAGCAGGGAGCTCCGACCACAGTGCAATCTACTAATCAGCCCTGTGCCTGAGACAACAGAGAGCTTCTGCCAGTAATCAAGTATATACGGAACAGCATTGGCCACAGCTGGCTCTTATCTATCACTGCCATCTGCTGGCATATAGGTGGAATTGCACAACCCAACATAAAACAAGTGAATAGGGCTGTAGAAACAAAGCCAAAAGACCCTACCTGACACTCTCCAAAGTCACAACCTCTGCGAAGCAGGAGGAAAGGAAAAGAAAAAAAAAATTATACATAAAGAAAGAAAAATTTAAAAATCCTGCTCTAATAAAAATAATTACAAAAATCAGAAGTGCTCGTGTCTCCAGATTAGAAACCATACTTTCAAGGCTAATATTGCTATGTAAGGTTTAAATCCTATCATGAAGTTGTTAGCTTGTTGCTTTGTAATTTCTATAGTCAATCAGAAATGACAAAAGTGACATTATACCTGATGCCACAGAAATAAAGAAGATCCCCAGAGACTGTTATAAACACTTCTACACACATGAACTAGAAAATCTAGAGATTTTGGGTAAATTCCTGGAAATATGCAATCTGCTAAAATTGAACCTGGAAGAAATTGGAACACTGAACAGACCAATATTGAGTTCTGCAGGTGAAAGATTTCTACGTGGAGAACTACAAAATACCGCTAACATAAATCATAGATAACACAAATTGAAAAATATCCCTTGCTCATGGATTGGAAGAATCAATATTTTTAAAATGGCCATATCATCCTAAGAAATCTACAGAGTTGATGCCATTTCTGTCAAACTCCTGATGTTATTTTTCACAGAACTAGAAAAAAACTATTCTAAAATTGATATAGAACCAAAACAGAGCCCAAACATCCAAAGCAATCCTAAAACAAACAAAACAAAACAAAGAAACAAACAAACAAACTCTGGAGGCATCATCATGTTACCCAACTTCAAACTATACTATAAGGCTACAGAAACCAAAACAGCATGATATTTGTACAAAAACAGACACATAAGAATCCAGAAATAAAGCCACACATATACAGCTATCTGCTCTTTGACAACGTCAACAAAAATAAGTGGTGAGAAAATACCTCCCTATTCAATAAATGGTGCTGGGACAGCTGGCAGACCATTTACGGAAGAATGAAACTGGACCTCAGTGTTTTACCATGTAATTAATTCAAGATGGAGAAAAGATTTAAATGTAAGAAAGACTGCAAACTATAAAAATCCTAGATGAGCTGGGCACGGTGGCTCACACCTGTAATCCCAGCACTTTGGGAGGCCGAGGCTGGTGGATCACTAGGTCAAGAGACTGAGACCATCCTGGTCAACATGGTGAAACCCCGTCTCTACTAAAAATACAAAAAATTAGCTGGGCATGGTGGTGTGTGCCTGTAATCCCAGCTACTCAGGAGGCTGAGGCAGGAGAATTGCCTGAACCCAGGAGGCGGACGTTGTGGTGAGCCGAGATCGCACCATTGCACTCCAGCCTGGGTAACAAGAGC
>NW_016107352.1:4584568-4627611 GCF_001604975.1 Cebus imitator | reverse complement strand
CCTACATGAAAACCTTGGAAAAGCAATTCTGGACATGGGTCTTGGGAAAGATGACTAAGTTCCCTAAAGAAATTGCAATAAAGGCGAAGGCGACGGGTCCCTGCTCTTCACTGGGTCATCTGTCTGTCACAGCCTCAGAAGACCAGCAGTATGGCTGCCAACAAGAGTAAGGGTCAGAGCTCCTTGGCCCTCCACAAGGTGATCATGGTTGGCAGCAGAGGTGTTGGCAAGTCGGCCCTGACGCTTCAGTTCATGTATGATGAGTTTGTAGAAGATTATGAACCTACCAAAGCTGACAGTTATAGAAACAAAGTGGTTCTTGATGGGGAAGAAGTTCACATAGACATTCTGGATACCGCTGGGCAAGAGGACTACGCAGCCATTCGAGATAACTACTTTCGGAGTGGAGAAGGTTTTCTTCTTGTGTTCTCAATCACAGAACGTGAATCCTTTACGGCAACTGCCGAATTCAGGGAACAGATTCTCCGTGTGAAGGCTGAAGAAGATAAAATTCCATTGCTCGTTGTGGGAAACAAGTCTGACTTAGAGGAGCAGAGGCAGGTGCCTGTGGAGGAGGCCAGGAGTAAAGCCGAGGAGTGGGGCGTGCAGTATGTGGAGATGTCGGCTAAGACGCGGGCCAACGTGGACAAGGTGTTCTTTGACCTAATGAGAGAAATCAGAGCAAAGAAGATGTCAGAAAACAAAGACAAGAATGGCAAGAAAAGCAGCAAGAACAAGAAAAGTTTTAAAGAAAGATGTTGCTTACTATGAATGTCAAGGTGACGGATGAAGCCAGTTGCCCCTAAAGACATAGGGCTGGGTTGGTAAAGAGAAGGCTGTGGTTGACTACTTGCCTGTGCTTCTTGCTCTCCCCAGCTTCATTCACTCAGACTTCTTGAAATGGGGGAACATATTTGTGACTCAGTGGCTGGCAGAAGAAATAAGCCCATGTAGTGGAACTGCTGCTTTGTCAGGAGGTTGTGGAGTTTTTTTCCTTCCTCCCTTCTTCCTTCCCAAAAGCTTCACTATGTATAAAGTGCCAAGGTAGGAAACAGGTGTTAATTACAAAGAGAACGTTTGAACTACAGGTGTTGTAGTAGGTTTTGGAGGAAGGAGTGGAGTAAGATGCCCTCCCACTTTTATCAGTTTAGTAGTAGTAGTGAGAAAAATCCATTCAGCCCCAAGAACATGGAAAAATCCATTAAGTTTTTGGATAAGTTTCTTGGCAGTACCCTGTGGATCTGAAACAGCTAAAAATATTAATTTAAATTGCACCAAATAGATCACTACTAAGCTTCTGACTCCTCACATATGAAAAGTGAAAGTTGTGAGTTATTTTCCTCTTATTTAAATACTGGCCAATTATAGTCTGTGTTGGTTATTTTTCTCCTGTAAACATCCTGATTTTTATGTAGGAACTTTTTTTTTGGCAGACCAAGTGAAGACTCAAGAATAGTGTACATTATAAATGGCACACATTTCCACTCATGTAGATATTTTTAAGTTCTTTTTCTAAGTCTTGTCCTAATTGCCCATCCTGTGGTTAGGCCCCTCCCTCTACACTAATGGTGAATGCACATGCCTTTCTGATCAGCGTCACTGCACTCGGAGGTCTAGTGAGCCTGTTAAGTGCCACACACATTCTTCCCAAAGACGTGGTATTCTAAAATCATGAAGCCAGAGCCTATGCCAGACCTTCTGCTACCTCTCATAGAATTGCTCTGTAATTCTAAATTTAAAGTTAGAAATGGAGAGAGATAAGCTATTGCCCCTTTGCCTCTAAGAATTGGCTGCTGTTTCTAATATAATTATTTTCTAAGATTGCCAGATAGTTAGAAAAAGATTTTCGTTGATGGAATGTTGTTCATCTTTTGTATCAGTATTCTAAATTTAGCAAGCAGAAAGATACTTGTCAGGAAAGGGGCACTGTGGTAAAAGCCCAGTATTCACATTTTTTCCCATTTTTAAGAAGTGACATTTCATGTATAGGTGCCAAAAGTGAATTGGGATGTGGAGAGCGGGAACTTTTTGAACTTATGATTATCACAGTGATTGCAGAAATTATGATCTAACTGGAAAATAATCCTGTATCACCTCCCAAAGAATCGTGGGCTTTTTTTGAATAAAAAACAAAGCAGACAAATAGAAAAAAAAAATTGTAATAAAAACAAAAATTGACAAGTGAGACCTATTTAAATGAAAGAGCTTCTACACAGCAAAAGAAACTGTCAACAGAGTTAACAACCTACAGAGTGGGAGAAAATATTCACACATTATGCATCTCACAAAGGTCTATATCCCGAATTCATAAGGAATAATTCAACATTCAAAAACCAACTAATCCCATTAAAAAGTGGACAATAGACGTGAATAGATACTTCCCAAAAGAAGACATACAAGTGGCCAATAAACATGAAAAAAATGTTCCACATCACTAGTAATAGAGAAATGCAATCAAACCCACAATGAGATACCATCTCACAACAGTCAGAATGGCTATTATTAAAGGGAACACTTCTATGCTGTTGGTCAGAATGTAATTAGCCACTATGGAAAGCAATTTGATTTTCAAAGAACTTAAATGGAGCTACCATTTGACCCAGTAATTCCATTGCTGGGTATATATCCAAAAGAAATCAAATCTTTCTACCAAAAAGGCATGCATTTACAAGTTCATTGCAACATTATTCACAATAGCAAAGACATGGAATCAACCTAGGTGCCCATCAGTGGTATATTGGATAAGAAAATATGGTACATTGACCCAGCAATCCCATTACTGGGTATATATCCAAAGGATTATAAATTGTTCTGTTATAAGGACACATGCACATGAATGTTCATTGCAGCACTGTTTACAATAGCAAAGACTTGGAACCAACCCAAATGCCCATTGGTGATAGACTGGACAGGGAAAATGTGGCATGGAGAATACTATGCAGCCATAAAAAACGATAAGTTCGTGTCCTTTGTAGGGACATGGATGAACCTGGAAACCATCATTCTCAGCAAACTGACACAAGAACAGAAAATCAAACACCACATGTTCTCACTCATAGGTGGGTGATGAACAATGAGAACTCATGGACACAGGGAGGGGAGCAACACACGCTGGGGTCTATGGGGGGGAACTAGGGAAGGGACAGTGGGGGGTGGGTAGTTGGGGAGGGATAACATGGGGAGAAATGTCAGATATAGGGGAGGAAGGCAGATGGGGAGGAAGGCAGCAAACCACATTGCCATGTATGTACCTATGCAACAATCTTACATGTGCTTCACATGTACCCCAAAACCTAAAACACAATAAAATATATGTTAATAAAAAGAAAATATGGTACATATACACCATGGAATACTATGCAGCCATGATAAAGAACAAAATCTTGTCCTTTGCAGCAACATGGATGCAGCTAGAGGCCATTATCCTAAGTGAATTGATGTAGAAGCAGAAAACCAAATACTGCATGTCCTCACTTATAAATGGAAGCTAAACACTGGTCACATTGAAGATGGTGGCAACAATAGAAACTGGGGACTACTAGTGGGGGTAGTGAGAGGTTGAAAAAGTACCTAATGGGTACCATGCTCATTATCTGGGTGACAGGATTATTTGTACCCAAAACTTCAACACCATACAATATACCCAGGTAACAAACATTCACATGCACCCCCCACATCTAAAATAAAATTAAAAAAATAGACATTGCAAGGTAGCAGAATAGAAACCTACAGCATTTGTATCCCCCACAGGACCACCAAAATTGAGTAACTATCTGTACAAAGAAAAGCACCATCACAAGGACCAAAAATCAGGTAAGCAATCACATTACTTGGTTTTAACTACATATCATGAAAAGAGGCATTGAGAAAGGCAAGAGAGACAGTCTTGAGTCACCAAGGTCACTCCTCCTCCTTCCACTGGCAGTGGCCATGCAGTGCAGAGAGTCTGTGTACTTTGAGGAGGGAGAATGCAGTGACATGGAACTTGGTACTACCCTGTGACAGCAGAGAGTAAAGCCATACTGGGCTCAACCAGTGCCATGTATAAAGGGAGCATTTGGACCAGACCTAGCCAAAGAGGGATCACCCATCTTATAGGTCAGAACTCAAGTTTCTTGGCAAGCTTCACGACCATGAGCTGAGGCTGTCTAGAAAACAAGGACTGCAATTCCTAGGCCCTAGATATTTGTGGAACTTTAAACTTGAGAGAGATAATTTAGGGTATCTGGTGAAAGAAATTTCTAAGCAATAAAGCATTCAAGAGGTGACTTGGGTGCTATTTAAAGTATTCCATTTTAAAAGGGAAACAGAGCATAAAAACTCAAAAAATTTGCAGTAGAAAAGAAAAATCCATTTTTTGAAGAGAAATTCAAGCCAGCTGCAGAAATTTGCATAACTAGCAAGAAGTCTAATGTTAAGCCCCAAGACCATGGGGAAAATGTCTCCAGGCCATGTCAGAGACCTTCATGGCAGCCACTCCCATCACAGACCTGGAGGCCCAGGAGGAAAAAGTGGTTTTGTGGGCTGAGCCCAGGGTACCCATGCTCTGTGCAGCCTAGGGACTTGGTGCCCTGTGTCTCAACTGCTCTAGCTGTGGCTGAAAGGGGCCAACATAGAGCTCAGGCTGTGGTTTCAGAGGGTGGAAGCCTCAAGCCTAGGCAGCTTCCATGTGGTATTGAGCCTGCAGGTGCACAAAAGTCTAGAATTGAGGTTTGGGAACCTTTGCCTAGATTTCTGAAGATGTACAGAAACACCTGGATGCCCAGGCAAAAGTCCTCTGCAAAGGTAGGGTCCTCATGAAGAACCTCTGCTAGGGCAGTGCAGAAGGGAAATGTGGGGTCAGAGCCCACACACAGAGTCCCTACTGGGGCCCTGCCTAGTGGAGCTGTGAGAACAAGACAAGGATGCCCACTTTTACCACTGCTACTCAACACAGTACCGGAAGTTGTTGCCAGAGAAATCAGACAAGAAAAAGAAAGAAAGGTCATCCAAATTGGTAAAGTGAATGTCAAACTGTCACTGTTCACTAATTATATGATTGTATGTCTAGAAAACCCTAAAGACTCATCCAAAAAGCTCCTAGATCTGATAAATGAATCCAGTTAAGTTTCAGGATACAAAATCAATGTACACAAATCAGTAGCACTGCTATATACCAACAGTGACCAAGCTGAGAATCAAATTAAGAACTGAACCTCTTTTACAACAGCTGAAAAAAAATACTTAGGCACATACCTAACCAAAGACATGAAAGATCTCTACGAGGAAAGCTACAAAACATTGCTCAAAGAAATCATGGATGACATAAACAAATGGAAACACATCCTGTGGTCATGGATAAGTAGAGTCAATACTGTGAAAATGACCATACTGCCAAAAGCAATCTAGAAATTTAATGCGATTCCCATCCAAATACCTTCTTCATTCTTCATAGAACTAGAAAAAAACAATTCTAAATTTAAATTCATATGAAACCAGAAAAAAAAGAAAAAAAAAAAGCCTGCATAGCCAAAGCAAGACTAAACAAAAAGAACAAATCTGGAGGCATCACATTATCCAACTTCAAACCATCTTTCAAACATATAATTACCAAAACACTATGGTACTGGCATAAAAATAGGCACATAGACCAATGGGACAGAATAGAGAATCCAGAAAAAAAAGCCAATTAATCTTCAACAAGGTGAACAAAAACATAAAGTAGGGAAAGGATATTTTATTCAACAAATGGTGCTGGGATAATTGGCAAGCCACATCTAGAAGAATGAAGCTGGATCCTAACCTCTCACCTTATACAAAATCAACTTAAGATGGATCAAAGACTTAAATTTAAGACCTGAAACCATAAAAATTATGGAAGATAACCACAGAAAAACTCTTCTAGACATTGGCTTTGGCAAAGAGTTCATGGCCAAGAACCCAAAAGCAAATGCAACGAAAACAAAGATAAATAGATGGGACTTAATTAAACTAAAATGCTTCTGCACAGCTAAAGAAATAATTGGCAGAATAAACAGACAACCCACAGAGTGGGAAAAAAATATTCACAAACTATGCATTTGAGAAAGGACTCGTATTCAGAATCAATAAGGAACTCAAATAAATCAACAGGAAGAAAGCAAACAATCCCATTAAAAAGTAGGCAAAAGACATAAATATACAATTCTCAAAAGAAGGTATACAAATGGCCACAAAACATATGAAAAAATGCTCAGCATCACTAATTATCAGGGAAATGCAAATCAAAATCACAATGAGACACCACCTTACTCCTGCAAGAATGGCCATAATCAAAAATAAATAATTAAAAAAAAAACAGATGTTGGTGTGGACGTGGTGAAAAGGGAACACTTTTATACTGCTGGTTAGAATGCAAAGTATTACAACCACTATGGAAAACAGTGTGGAGATTCCTTAAAGAACTAAAAGTAGAACTAGTTTGATCCAGGAATCCCACTGCTGAGTATCTCCCAGAAAAAAAAAATCATTATATGAAAAAGACACTTGCACACACGTTTATAATAACACAATTCACAATTGCAAAAATATGAACCAGCCTAAATGTCCATCAACCGACAAGTGAATAAAGAAAATATGGTATACATACACCACAGAATATTACTCAGCCATAAAAAGGAGTGAAATAATAACATTTGCAGTAACCTAGATGGAGTTGGAGACCATTATTCTAAGTGCAGTGACTCAGGAATGGAAAACCAAACATTGTATCTTCTCATTTATAAGTGACAGCTAATTTATAAGTGAGGATGCATAGGCATAAAAATGATATAATGGACTTTGGGGACTTGCAAGGGTGAGAGGGGATGAGGGATAAAAGACTATGCATTGGGTACACTGTACACTGCTCAGGTGATGGGTGCACCAAAATCTCAGAAATCACCAGAAAAGAACTTTTTTGTGCAACCAAACACCATCTGTTCCCCCAAAACTATTGAAATAAAAATTAAAATTAGAAAAAAAGCTTTTGAAAGATGAAAGAAAACCAAGCTGGAGGCATCATACTACATAACTTCAAAATATATACTATGAAGATACAGTAATCAAAACAGCATGGTACTGACATAAAAAGAGATGCATATACTGGTGGAATAGAATAGGGAGCACTATTCTAAATAAATGCACTTATGATTAATTGATTTTTGACAATGATGCCAAGGATACATTACGGGTAAAGGATAGTCTCTTCAATAGTGTTGAGAAAACAGGATTCCACATTCAAAAAATGAAATTAGATTCTTATCACATACTATATACAAAATTAAACTAAAAATGGATTAGAGATTTAAATGTATGATCTGAACCTACAAAACTACTAGACAAAATATAGGGAAAAAGTGTTTTGACATTGGCCTGGGAAATGATTTTTTGGATATGACCCCAAAAGCACGAGCAACAACAGGAAAGATAGACAAATGGGACTGCATCAAACTAAAAAGTTTCTGCACAGCAAAGAAAACAGTGAACAGAGTGAAAAGCCAACCTACAGATTAGGAGAAAGTATTTGCAAACCATACATTTGATGAGGTGTTGATATCCAAAATATATAGAAACTTGAAACTTAACTAATAACAAGAAAAAAAACAATTTTCAAAAGGACAAAAGGCTTGATAGACATTTCTAAAAAGAGGACATACGAATAGTCAGCAGGGGTATATAAACGTGCTAAAAATCACTAATTATCAAGGAAATGCAGATCAACACCACAGTGAGATATCACCTCATATCCGTTAGAATAGTTATTATCAAAAAGATGAAAGATAACAAATTGTTGGTGAGGATGAAGACAAAAGAGAAAACCCTTTCACACTGTTGGTGAGTACATAATACAATATAACCATTGTGGAAACAGTATGGAGGTTCCTCAAAAAATTAAAAATGGAACTACTATATGATCAAGCAACCCAACTTCTGGGCATATATTGAAAGAATATCAGCATGTCAGAGTCATCTGCACTCCCATGTTCACTGCAGCATTATTCATGTTTGTCAAGATATAGAATCAATCAAAGTGTCAATGGATATATAAAGTGGAATATTATTCAGCCATAAAAAGGAAGGTGATCCTGTCATTTACAACAATATAGATGAATGCAGAGAACATGATGCTAAGTGAAATAAGCCAGGCACAGAAACATAAATAGTAACATGATCTCACTTATAAGTGGAATATGTAAAAGTCAACCTCATAGAAGCAGAGAGTAGCATTATGCAACCAGAGGGTAGGGGATGAGGCAAAGGGAGAGATGTTGGTCAGCATGTTCAAGGTTTAGTTAGGCAGAATGAAAGTTGTGGAGATCTAATGGACAGCATGATGACTATAGTTAATAATACTACATTGTATACTTGAAATTTGCTAAAAGAGTAGATTTTAAATGTTCTTACTACACACACACACACATACACAAAATGCTAACTATGTGAGGGGATGGATATGCTAACTAGCATGACTGTAGTAATTATTTCACAATGTGAATATATATCAAAACATCATATAGTGCACCATAAATATATACAATTTTTATTTGTTAGTTATACTTCAATAAAGCTAGAAAAAAGTAAGAACAATAATAAAACATTTACATTTTACCATAAATAATAATTTTTACAAGAAATAATTATGTTTTTCCAACATAAATATTAGTTATGAGTGTTACTGTCTACAAATTTTGTAATCTCTTTTATGTTTGATCCAGAAGATAGCCGGTCATTCTCATGTCTGCTTCTGTTTCTAACATGCTATGATATACTGTGTTAGATAAGCACTTGAAGAGAATCTGGCCTCGTGCAGATGTATAGCAGGAAAAGGGAGTAGTGTTTTAATGGCCTTTTTAGATAATTGTGAATGTTTTTTGATATGACACCAAACTGTTTAAGTACTAGTTTACTAAAAGTTTGTTATAATGTGGAAACAGAAATGGTATCAACGAACTTTTTGTACTCTGTACATTTGGCTGTATGAAAGTGAAAAATTCAGATGCTATCTTATATTATGAAAATAGCTTTGACATCATGGACTTTTTGAAAGGATCTCTTTGAGAACTTTAATTGCTACTGCAGACTGAAAATAAAAATAGTTTGACATGCACCTAGCAGGAATAGAACATCCTCTTAAATTTTGGTCTGAGGAAGACTCATGAAAATTTACTATGATGAGGCATCATTTAACAAGACCTGCAATCTCAAAGAGTTATATAGAAAGATTGTAAGAAGAGGGAAGGGTAAGTAGGCAGACAGATTCAGCTTTATAATTTCTCCAGAAACCAAAGTCTTTCTGTACAGAAACCAACTTGAGAATAAAGCTTATCCAAAGCCTCCCTGTGCAGCAGAGGGGATTTGAGGAAGCACCTAAAATAAGGCATCAAAGGATTCTACCAGAGCTCACAAAGTCCCTGCCCCGTAGCTCACTTATGCCATTCTCAAGGTTTTTATTGTTTCACATTCAACCAAAACCTGCACCAAACTGTTGTGTAAATTGAGACTCAGTCTCAGGATTTACCATAAGACTCTGTTGCTTATCAAAATTGGATCACAGAAAGGAAGGAGGCGTACGCATTAGTTAGAGACTGGGGATCACCCTAATGAGCCTTTTTTGGCTAATTGAGAGAAAATTATAGTTGTGGGAAAAGCTTGAGCTGAGTTATAATGAAAGCTGTCCTTGGACCACGTTCTGCCATGTATGTAAGAAGGCATAACATAGTGTATTTGACATTTGCTGTTAGCTTGATGAAGCCCGAGCTCTCTGTTCTTTAAGATGCTCTGAACACCACCTTGCACGAAAGATTCTTTCAGGATCAATGTAACAATATTTCAGAGTCATGATATAGTGCAACCTAGACAAAACATCAGTCAATCAGAAACTGAAACCAATGACTGATCCCAGGACTGTTTAGAGATCAAAGTTAGGTGCCATCCCCATGGGTACAAGCTGGAGGGCTCATGAGATTCACAGTTCTATTGAAATAGTTTTTGTTCAGTCCTCAATAAATTCCTCATTTTCTAGTCCAATGATAAAATTTTAGTTTTATTCTTTCTTGGTCCGAGTTTGATGCTATTAACCTATCCTAAAACTATTGAAACACTTTCCTCCATTGCTTCTAGATCACCACTTTGTAGGAATCTTCTCTGTCCCTTGTGCTTACACTTTCCTGATATGTTTGGTTTATCATTCTCTCCTCACTCATAATTCTCTCCTCACTCCTAAAATACTGTCATTTCTAAGGTCTGCCCTTTAATCTCGACTTTTGCCCTTGAAGGATGATCGTTTCCACTCTTTACTGATGACCTTGAAAATTTGCCATTTCTGAGCAATTATTATGTTCCAGGAACTGTTTATCTCTTTATACATTTTATTTCTTTAAAATTTTATGACAACCTAATCATTATTTTTAGCATCCCTGTTTGCATGAGGCTCAAAAACGTTGCATGCCTTGTTCAAGTCACAGCTTGGAGGAGCTGGGATTTTATCCTAGATGTGATTACAAAACGGTTGCCTTAAACTTACCATATGCCACCCAACATACTGCCTACTCAGATTTCCATCTTGAACCTGAGACCACGTCTTCACACCTTTGGAGCACATCAGAGACATTGGTTAAAATGTTTTTAAATATAGATGTCTTTGTCTTTCTGGATTCTTAGAGGATTAAAATCTTGGCAGATGGTCTGATGCATGGATCTTTATGTTCAACTTTCTATTAGAAAATCACCAGGATGCTTCCCAAGAACTTTGATTTTAGCCTGAATAAAACTGAATCCACATTCTCCCAAATCTCCCCTTGTATTTCTTATATTGTTAATATATTATCCTTCACACAAAGGTAGACATTTAGGAGTCATCCAAGAGCCCTTGTCCTCTCTCACTCTTCTTATCCTTTTGGCCCCAAGTCCTATAAAATTTACCCCAGGGATGTCTGGACATCTCCACTTGTACTGCCGTCATCTATCACCTCCTAACTAGTCTCATTATTTCTAGTCTCTCCATATTCTAAGTCGGTCCTGCATCTTGCTGCTAAGGTCATTTTAGTTTTTCTAAGAAGTGTCTTTGTGTGACCATGTTAATAATTCTTTTATTGTTTTGCATAAGGAAAATGAGGCAGAAAGAGATTGAATATCTGGCCAAAATATCATAAAGTGAAAGCATCATGGCAGTTTAATGGCACATTGGCCATTCTCTAGTTTTACCTCTGCTATTTAACCTTCTGAACTGTAGTTCGGATATGAGTAGATGCAAGTGATACTTCAGGAAATCAGAAAACATGGATAGGGGACTGGTGGGCTAAATAAGATGATTTCTGTTTTTCCCCATTTTGAATTTTAATGCTTAAAAATAGAATTCCTAGAGTAATATTCTGAAATGAAGAGAAACAAGGAATCAGTCGTATAGACTAAGTCTTAATTTAAAAATAAATTTTAAATAGTGGGCCTCACTTCAAAAACATAAAGATTTGAGGATACATATACATTAGTTGGTAATCTAGTTGTGTTTTTCAACTTGTGAGACATAGATCCTGAATAGTTTAGGAATTATATAGCAAGGAGTTGGTGAATCTGAATGTTGCTGTCTCATTGTCTATAAATGGGGAAAAAAGGTAACTGATACATTTATGAAAATGATTTTTTAGATGTATAGAATGGCAAATGAAATACAAACTTAAAAGTGTAACAAAAGTCATAGTAGGTTGTTTCATTATGAGTTTTTCTATCAGTGGATACCCAATTACAACTATTCTCATGTAAGCAGTTTGTTTACTATTTTGATGTTGGGAAAGGATCTCACATACCTGAAAAGGTTAAGATGTATTGCTTTTCTGACTAAAAGACTCCCTATTCAATAAATGATGCTAGCATAAGTGGCTAGTGATATGCAGAAGATTGAAGCTGGACCCCTTCCTTACACCATATACAAAAATCAACTCAAAATAAATTAAAGACCTAAATGCAAAACCAAAAACTATAAAAATTCTGGAAGAAAATCTAGGCAATACCATTCGGGACATAGGCATGGGCAAAGATTTTATGATGAAAATGCCAAAAGCAATTGCAACAAAAGCAAAAATTGACAAATGGGATCTAATTAAACTAAGGAGCTTCTGCATAGCCAAAGAAACCATCAACAGAGTGAACAGACAACGTACAGAATAGAAGAAAATTTTTGCAATCTATCCATCTGACAAAGGTTTAAATCAGAATCTACAAAGAACTTAAACATATTTACAAGAGAAAAACAAACAACCCCATTAAAAAGTGTGCAAAGAACATGAACAGACGCTTCTCAAAAGAAGGCATACATGTGGCAAATGAACATACAAAAAAAAGCTCAATATCACTGATATTAAAAAATGCACATAAAAACCACAATGAGATACCATCTCACAGCAGTCAGAATGGCTTTTATTAAAAAGTCAAAAAACAAAAGATGCTGGCAAGTTTGCAGAGAAAAAAGAAAATTTTACCCTGTTGGAGTGTCAATTAGTTTAACCATTGTGGAAAACAGTGTATTGATTCCTCAAAGACCTAGTGGCAGAGATACCATTTGACCCAGCAATCCCATTACTGGGTATATACCCAAAGGGATATAAATCATTCTTTTCTAAAGATACATGTACATGTATGTTCATTGCAGCATTCACAATAGCAAAGACATGGAATCAATCTAAATGCTTATCAATGACAGACTGGATAAAGAAAATGTGGTACATATACACCATGGAATTCTATGTAGTCATAAAAAGAAATGAGATCATGTCATTTGCAGGGACATGGATCAAGTTGGAAGCCATTAGCCTCAGCAAACTAACACGGGAACAGAAAACCAAACACTACATGTTCTCACTTATAAGTGGAAGCTGAATGATGAGAACACACAAACACATTGCAGGGAACAACACGCAATAGGGCCTGTTGGGAGTGCAGGGGCAGGGAGAATATCAAGAATAATTGCTTATGGATACTGGGTTTAATACCTGGGTAATGGGATGATCTGTACAGCAAACCACACGGCACACATTTACCTATGTAACAAACCTACACATCCTAAATATGTACCCTTGGACTTAAAAGTTGAAAAATAAATAATTAAATAAAAATTTTAAAAGATGGATTAAAGGCTTAAATGTAAAACCCGAAACTATAAAAACCCTGGAAGGCAACCTAGGCAGTACCACCCTGGACCTAGGAATGGGCAAAAATTTCATGACAAAGACACCAAAAGCAAACACAACAAAAGTAAAAATTGACAAATGAGATCTAATTAAATGTAAGAGCTTCTGCACAGCAAAAGAAACGATCAACAGAGTAAGCAAACAACGTACAGAATGGGAGAAAATATTTGCAAACTATGCATCAAACAAATGTCTAATATCCAGCATCTATAAGGAGCTGACATTTTTAAGAGAAAAACAAGCAACCCTCTTAAAAAGTGGGCCAAAGGCATGAACAGACACTTTTCAAAAGAAGACATACATGTAGCCAACAAACTTATGAAAAAAGCTCAATATCACTGATCATTAGAGAAATGCAAATCAAAACCACAATGAGATACCTTCTCACACCAGTTAGGATGATTATTACTACAAAGTCAAAAAATAACAGATGCTGGTGAGGTTGCAGAGAAAAGGGAATCCTTACATACAATTGGTGGGAGAGTAAATTAGTTCAGCCATTGTGAAAAGCAGTATGGTGATTCCTCAGAGAGCTAAAAGCAAAATTAGCATTTGACCCACCAATCCTATTACTGGGTATATACCCAGAGTGATATAAAACATTCTACCAAAGCCACATGCATGAGAAGGTTCATTGCAGCACTATTCACAATAACGAAGACATGGAATCAACCTAAATGCCCATCAGTGACAGACTGGATAAAGAAAATGTGGTATATATACATCATGGAATGTTATACAGCCATAGCAAAGAACAAGATCATGTCTCTTACAGGAGTATGGATGGAGCTGGAGGCTATCATCTTTAGCAAACTAATGAAGAACAGAAAACCAAATACTGCAAGCTCTCACTTGTAAGAGGGAGCTAAATGATAAGAACTTATGAACACAAGGAAACAACAGACACTCAGGTTTACTTGAAGGGGGAGGGTGGGATGAGGGAGAGGAGCAGAAAAGATAACTATTGGATTCTGAGCTTAATACCAGGATGATGTAATAATAGGTAAAACAAACCCCCATGACATGTGTTTATCCGTGTAACAAACCTTCACACGTTCCTTCAAACCTAAAATAAAAATTAAAAGAGATGATGCATTGTTTTTGTTGATATTTATTTTTTAAATGCACAGTTAAAAAAAGAGTTTCAAATAAAAATGTTAAAACGCAGATGGATATAGTAGTTTGGAGTTTCTGGAAAGTTCTAGGCTTAAAATACAAATTTAGGAGTTACCAGCATATAATTTATTTTAAGTCACAAGACTGGATTAGATTATTGAGTGAGGAGTGTAGATTTAAAAATATATATTGCAGAAGTCTAAGGACTAAGCTTAGTGCTCTTCAATATTAAGAGGTCAAGATGATAAGAAGGAACAGGAAAGGAGACTTGGAGAGTGGCTGATGAAAAAAGAGGAAAGTCAAGAGAACGTGCACTTTGGAAACTGAATGAATCAAATATTTAAAGACAAAGGGTGATTAGCTGTATCGAATGTTGCTAATCGTGCGTCTAAGATGAAGACTGAGAATTGACCATTGTATTTTGCAGTGTGGAGGTCCCTGGTGACTCTGACAAGACTTTGGTGGAATGCCAGGGAGAAACCATTCTGGAGGAGTAGGTATAAGAGAGAATGCAAAAAAAAAAAAAAAAAAAAAAAAAAAAAAAAAAAAAAAAAAAAAAAAAAAAAAAAAAAAAAAAAAAAAAAAAAAAAAAAAAAAAAAATGGAAATGGGGAATTTAGACCAAGCATTGGAAGAGTTTTGCTGTGAAGGTAAAGAGACAAATGGAGCAGAAGTAGAATGGAGAAAGAAGTAGAGCTGTAGAGTTGTAAAGTCAAGAGATTGTTTTTATTGTTATTGTGTTGTTTGTTTTTGTTTTTTACGTTTTTTAAGGTGGGAGAAATACTAGCATGGTCACACGCTGAGGGGAAGGTTCCTAAAGAAATCTACTTCAGCTGTGTTAATATTAGTAGTTAGTCCCTTACTGGTTTTTAGCTAGATTATATTCACTCTTTTAGAATTATATGGCTATTTTAAATAATTAAGCTTTCAGACTGATAGGAAAGCTGAATACTGTCCTGGTACACTGCCTCTACCCTATCTTTCTTCAAATTAATGTTTGTTCAGGTCAACAAAGACATCCTCATTGACAGATCTAGTGGTTAATTTTCTGCTGCTTATCTACTTACTATGATTCTGACTGTCCTCCTACTTGTTGGAACTCTTTCATTGGCTTCCAGGTTACCACCCAATCCTGATTCTCCTTCCCCCCGTCTCTATGTGCTCTTAGTCTCTTTTGCCTGCTCCAGCTCTGCCTGCCCCTCCTGGGTTGGAAAACCCAAGGCCCTGTCTTTGATTCTCCATCTCACATACTTCAGGGTTATCAGCTTCCATCCTGGCTTCAATTCTAACTCTATTCATGACTCAATAACCTATGTAATAGTAATGGCATCTAACATTACTGAGCATTTACTGTAGTACTTGTGCCAGGCACTTTGCTAACTGCCGTCCCTGCCTGTCTTTCCCAATCCATACCAAATACTCTTCTGAGAATTACTGTCTTCATTTTAAAATGAAGAAGTATATGTTCAGTAAGTCTCCAAATCTTTCCTAATCCCATGACAGAGCTTTGATTCAACTCATTGTCTATTTGATTCTGAATCTGTTGTTATAGCTACTATATTTATTATCTTCTAAACCTCTAACTCAGATCTCCTTAGTTTTAGGCTGTGACATCCAACTACCTACTAGATGTAGCTCAGGCACTTCTGCCTTAGTAGATATTAAGCTAAATTCGTATTGCTTGTCCCTCATTTCAACTCATTTTCTACCCTCCAGTTGTTCCTATTTCAACACCTTCATCTCTAATATTTCTTATTTCTTATCATGATTTCTCCTTTAGACCATCCCCTAAGAACACTTTGGATTTTTTCTCTCCCTCATCCTCATCTCTGTTGGTCTCACAGAGGCATCTCTACATCCCAGTGCAGCTGACATTCCCCTCTGCTTCCTAATTGACCTCTGGCTGCTGGGCTCCCAACTCCAGCTGGTTCTCCCAACAGCTGTCAAAGTTAGCTTTTCAAAAAATCAATCTCATAATTCCACTTCACCTAAAAATCTCCCATGGCCCTTGTCACCTACAGAACCATTTGTGTTCTTAGAGGATTTCTCTATAAATGGCCTTGCCTTCTTTACCTATCAGACACATAATGAATATATGTGAAGAATTATATTTTAAGATATATGTAGATACTTCTTATGCTGAAGAAAACAAAATGAGTTTCAAAATCTTTACTAAATTTTAAATAAATTCATTAAATTAAAAATAAATTATCCATGTGGTGTGGTGGCTCATACCTGGAATCCTGGCACTTTGAAAGGCTGAAGCAGAAAGATTGCTTGAGCCCAGCAGTTTGAAACCAGCCTGGACAACATGGTGAAACCCCATCTTTACAAAAAATTAGCTGGGCATGGTGGCACAGGCCTGTAGTCCCAGTTACTGGGAAAGCTGAGGTGGGATGGTCGCCTGAGCCTGGGAGGTCAAGGCTGCAGTAAGCTGAGATTGTGTCACTGCACTCCATCCTGGATGACAGAGCAAGACCCTGTCTCAAAAAAAAAAAAAAAAGGGAAAAAAATTATCACTCATTTTTTCTCAATGGGGAACTAAATGCACAACAATTGTCATGTGAGTCTGCTCAATTTTTTTGACATTAAAAAAGATACTCTTATTCATAACTACATACTGATTTGATTATTTTTATGTAAAAGTTCTCATTTTAACTAATACTCTCCATCATATCTGTTCTCTGACTGTGGACCTTGTGACTAGGTCATGTTAATTCTGCATAATAAACTTTGGTAATATATGAGTGACAGAGTGGAAATAGGTAATTGGTGTTGGGGAAGATGGGGATACTGACATTCAAGTCTTTTCAAAACTGGAATGGAATAAATTCCACATTCTAAAAAGCTCAATTAAAAAAATTAAAAATTCCCTGTGGTCTTTTATTAACTTCCAAAATAGGCATTCAGGTGAAGCCTGAATATACAGTATAGTAACATACTACTATATGCAACTGGGACTAGACCTCAGTATTCTAGCCTCCTAACTTGGCATTGTTAACATGGCTTGAAGGGGCCAGTAGGAGCTCACAGCCTGGTAGAAGACTCATACCTCAACTCAGTTTCTAATCTTATAAGCTGGAACATCAGCTGTGAGAGAGGTGGAATCTTCAGAAAAAAAGAATGCATTTTCCTGGGAACCACAAGAAAAGCTTCATCTAATCTTCTATAGTAAAAGGAGAACATTCTATGTTTCTCACATTTTCCACTTCAACTCATCACTTAGTAATTCAACAGATATTTATGTGGTAACAACTCGGCCAGGTAGTGTTTGAGTTGATCTGAAAAATCAGGGTTTACAATCAAAGGAAAAGGGTGAAATGAAATGTAGAGGAGGATAATAACAAATAGTGATTATATCCCTACAAGAAATATAAACAAATCCAGAAGCATCTTCTCTTATATAATAGCAATTTGGGCAAACTCCTAATAGCCGGAGATGAGGCTCCTTCTCTTACCCTCTGAAATAAGGAACCTAGTAAGAACATTTTTTTCTTTTATTAAAATTCAGAGTCATTTTTTTTCTGTCTGGCTCACAGATGTAGCTTTAATACTTCCCTTTCTTTCTGCCACTCGATTCTCCTTTTCCCCCACCTCTTCTGACCTGTGTGAGATATTATCTCATTGTGGTTTTGATTTGCATTTCTCTGATGATTCGTGTTGTTGAACATTTTTTCACATGCTTGTTGGCTGCATGAATGTCTTTTATCGAAGTGTCTGTTTATGTTCTTCGCCCACTTTTTAATGGGGTTGTTTGTTCTTGCTTGCAAAACTAGTAAGATTTTGCCTTAGGTGAAATCTTCCTGGAAGCAGCAAGCTCTTTCAGAAATGAGGTACTGCCCGGTATACATTCACATGCCAAACAAGCAGACTTGGAGGTGAGGAGGAAGATGGATGAGGGGGAAGAGGGGTGGGTGGTGGGTGGTTCGATGAGAGGAGGTCTGAGGGAAATCTGGAGGCAGCTGAATATTGGAGCGTTGTCTGCTGCACCCTGGCTATTCCTCCGTAGCCTCTCTCCTCCGGGTCTCACAGCACTCTGCTTCACTGAAGAACCTCAGTCATCCCGGAAAGTTCATATCCCCACTTCTCACCTCCCATTGGACACAAAGGGATGCTGAGCTGTGCTTGGGGACCCCCCCCCCTTTTTTTTAAAGAGTTTCACAACTAGTTCATTTTATTTTTTAAACTTTTATTTCAGGTTTGAGGGTACATACATGCAGGTTTGTTAAATAGGTAAATTGCATGTTGCAATGGAGGGGTGGTTACTGTACAAATTATTTCATCACCCAGGTAATGAGCATAGTACTTGATAGGTAGTTTTTCAATGCTTGCCCTCCTCCCACCCTCCACCCTCAAGTAGGCCCCAGTGTCTATTGTTCCCCTTTTTGTATCCATATATACTCAATGTTTAACTTCCACTTATAAGTGAGAACATGGGACATCTGGTTTTCTGTTCCTGTCTCTGTTAGTTTGCTTAGGATGATGGCCTCCAGCTGCATCCTTGTTGATCACTGTTGCTACAAAGTATGTATCTCATTTTTATGGCTGCATAGTATTCCATGGTATATATGCACCACATTATCTTTATACAGTTGATGGACATTTAGATTGATTCCATGTCTTTGCTATTGTGAATAGTGCTGCCGTGAACATAGATGCATATGTCTTTACGGTAGAATGATTTATATCCCTTTGAGTATACACCCTATAATGACATTGCTGGGTCAGATGGTAATTCTGACTTAAGTTCTTTTAGAAATCACCAAACTGCTTTCCATAAGTGAGAAGGCTGAACTTGTTTACCTTCTCACCAACAATGTATAAGCATTCCCTTTTCTGTGTAGCCACACCAGCATCTGTTGTTTTTTAGCATTTTAGTAATAGCCATTGCAGCTGGGCATGGTGGCTCACACTTTGGGAGGCAAAGATGAGCAGATCACTTGTGGTCAGGAGGTCGAGACCAGCCTGGCCAACATGGCAAAAACCCCGTCTCTACTAAAAATACAAAAATTAGCCGAGTGTGGTGGTGCACACCTGTAGTCCCAGCTACTTAGGAGACTGGGGGATGAGAACTGCTTGAACCCAGCAGGTGGAGGTTACAGTGAGCCAAGAGAGCACTACTGCACTCCAGTCTTGGTGACACAGTGAGACTCTGTCTAAAAAAAAAAAATAATAGTAGCCATTGTGACTGGTATGAGATGATATTTCATTGTAGTTTTGATTTGCATTTCTCTAATGATTAATGATGTTGAGCGTTTTTCATATGCTTATTGGCCACATGAATGTCTTCTTTTGAAGTATCTGTTCATGTTATTTACCTATTTCTTAATGGTACTGTTTTTTGCTCATTGATCTGTTTGAGCTCCTTATAATTCCTGGATATTAGACCTTTGTTGGATGTATAGTTTGCAGATATTTTCTCCCATTCTGTAGCTTGTCTGTTTACTCTGTTGATAGTTTCTTTTGCTGTGCAGAAGCTCTTTAGTTTAATTCAGTCCCATTTATCAAATCTTGCTTTTGTTGAAATTACTTTTGGTGTTGGGACCCTTTTGCATGGAGGAGGACCCAGCTGGTCTCATTGTCTCCTGGATGAGAAGAATCCAGGGGGTGTTATGGGGGCCATGTTTTGTTTTCCCACCTCACAGCTCCCAAGCTTGCACCTGCCAATAAATAGACACCTCTTCCTAAAAATAAAATGAATAAAAGCCACAGAAAAGTATGATTTACATAATTAAATGCATTGCTCAAACTTTATCGTAGACTGGACACAGTGGCTCATGCCTATAATCCCAGCACTTTGGGAGGCTGAGGTGGATGAATTACATGAATAATCCTCCCCAGATTAATGAGCCTAGCCTGAGCAACATATCAAAACCCCATCTCTACTAAAAATTAAAAAAAAAGAAAAAGAAAAAAGAAAACACCCAGGCGTGTAGTGTGTTGCTATAGTCCCAGCTACTTGGCAGGCTGAGGTGAGAGAATTACCTGAGCCCAGGAGGTTGAGGCTGCTTTGAGCCAGGATCACACCACTGCACTCAAGCCTGGGAAATGGGAGTGAGACCCTGTCTCAAAAAAACCCCACAAAACAACAGCAACAACAAGAAAACCCAAATTTTATCAAAACTCAAATAATAGAAATGATAGAGAAAAGAATGCCCCCAGAATCCAACCATCTTAGCCAGATAACAACAGCCTTTTTTTTTTAAAGTGCAATTTCTACTCTATTCATATCCTTTGCCCAATTTTGAAATATTTTAAATCGTGAATCAATGGTTCTCAACTCTGGCTCATCTGAAAAGGGAATTTTTATAAGGCATGGATGACCATGCTCTACCTTGACCTGGAGAATCAGAATCTCAAGAAACTGTTTTTAAAATGAGCCCAAGGTCAACATTCTGATGCTGGAGACAACATCAGTCACTGTGCAGCAGCTACGTTGTGTGGGGTAAATACCCAGGGTTCGTCATCTCATGCCAAGAAAATTTAGGACACGGACACACTAGGAGTGGAGGTTTAACAGGCAAAAGAAAAAGAAAGAAAGAGAAAGAAAGACAGCTCTCTGAGAGGAAAAGGCTGGTCTGTGGCAGATGTGCCAGATTTTATAGTCAGGCTTGAGGAGGTGGTGTCTAATTTACATAGGGCTCACAGATTAGTTTGATCAGGTATGACGTATGGGGGGAGGGGCATTGAGGGGGGACTGGCTGACCCATCCACCCTAATCTTATTATGCAAATGAACTTTCCTATTGGTGGCACCATCTTGTCTGTTCCTTACTGTACACTTGGCTGACAAAGAGAAGGGAAGATGGAGCCACCATCTTGAACATGATTGGCACAGCTGCCAGCATTGTCTGCAGCTTGATTTTACAGGCTGCTCTTTGTTAGAAAGGAAAATAATTTAGGGCTGCTTTTCATTAAAAAGAAAACCTTACCAAGGACTTTTGTACCTTCACTATCTGCTCAAGTAATTTCTTCTTAACTCCTGTATCAACCGCATTTAAACACATTTTTTTAAATTGAGGTAAAACTCACCATTTTAAAGTGTACAATTCAGTGATATTTAGTACATTACAACTTTGTGTGACTGATGCAGTCTTGCAGGCATTTTGAGTTACATCTATTGATATTGTGTAAAACTAGAAAGTTACATTTGCACGAGATAAAATTAAATGCTAAGAAAGTTAATTTTTTCAAACTAGTATTTTTAATGGTTTTTGTTATTTCTATCCCTAGTTCAGTAAGACAGAATTGTAGAAACATCTGGGAATAGTTGGGAGTATTCTGCTCACCTCTTCAGGTCTGAAAGGGTGAGTGAGGCTGCCCAAGGTTCTGCAAAAACTCCTTTCTGCATTCAATGCTATGAATTTGGAGGCCAAATATGAATATAGTCTAATGATAACAAGAGCTGATACATTTTGAAAGTTTATTATGTTCCAACTACCCTACCAGTTTGCTAATCCTCACATTATTCCTAAACCTCCCAACAAGACTGCGTAGTTTTTATCTTTTTCCGTTTGGCAAGTGAAGAAATGGAGAATCTGAGGGGACTTGCTCAAGGTCCTACAGCTTAAAGGTAATGTAGCTGAGGTTCCCATGTTTGATCTGTATGATACCATAGCCCAGATCCTCTCTCCCTGAACTGTCTGGACTCCAACTTGGTGTTCAAGAATTTAGTTCAGTTCTAATTGTCTACCTGGAGTAAGTATGAACCCCACAGGTTAAGGGTTCAGTCCCACAAGACTGCCCTCACTTCAAACATGAATCCTAAGTCCCAGGCCTCCCATACTTCTGACTGATTGATTACAAGTTGGGGAATCCAAGGACTCCCTCTTCATATTTGATAATTTGCTGGAATAGCTCACAGAACTCACGAAGTCACTTTACCTACTATTACCAATTTATTTTAAAGGCTACCACTCAGGAACAGGCAAATGGAAAAGATGCATAGTGTAAGGTATGGGGGTACACAGAACTTCCACACCCTCTCAGGGTGCAACACCCTCCAAGCCCCTGGCTGTGTTCACCAATCCAGAAGCATTCTGAGTCATCATTTAGGCGTTTTATGAAGGTTTCATTACATAGGCATGATTGATTAAATCATTGGCCGTTGTTGATTGACTTAATCTCCAGCCCTTGTCCCCTCCAAGGAGGTAGAGAGGTGGGGCAGAAAGTTCCAACCCTCTAATCACTTCATTGGTTCCTAGGACAACCAGCCCTTATCCTCCAAGAGTCATGTTAACATAAACTCAGATATGGTTGAAAGGAGCTTGCTGTGAACAACAAAAATGCTCCTATCACCCCTGGCATTCAGGAAATTCCAAGGGTTTTAGAACTCTGTCAGAAGTCAGCATGGTAGCAAGCATCTGTCATTCCAGCTACTCAGGATACTTGCAGTAGTGGGAGGATCACTTCGGCCCAGGAGTTCAAGACTGAAGTGAACTCTGATCATGCCACTGGTGAGACCCTGTCTCTTAAAAATTATTATTTTTTAAAAGCTCTGTGTTGGAAACCAAAGACAAAGACCAAGTATATATTTCTTACTATCACACTCCCAAAACACAGCATGAGAGCTTATGAGCCTAACATTAAGAGGAGAAGCTGATCTAAACACTAAGAGACAAGAGTTGTGGGTGTGTGAACTCAATGCATGGAACTAGGGAGGCCAAAACAGAAGAGACAGGAGACAGAATGCTAGCCAGAAGGTAGAAGCTAGCTTGAAGTTTTGCTTGTTCACCTGGTAAAATCCTCTCTCCTTGGCAGGAAGAGTTTGCCCAAAGCAAGCTCCATGTGCCCATTGTGGGGAGGCCAGAATAGGCTTTAACCATCATCAGGTGACAGGCATTGAAAATAGGGTCAAGCTAAAGAGAGTGGTGAAATGTATTAGGAGGCCAGTAGTAGCAGTGCCAGTGGGAAAGTGTTTAGAGCACCCCTTGATGTTTTGTGGGTTCTAGGTTATTCTCCTGGGTGTTCCTAAGCTGCTTGGCCTCTAGTTATTAAGTTGACCAGCATTTATTCGGTGCCTTCTATGTGCCAGGCATTGTGCTTGGCTCTGAACTGTGTCAGGAGCAGCAGAGACCTGAGAAAAAGGTAGAGGAGGAAATTATAACTTTCAGGGAAATGGCTATTCTATGAGAAAAACAGCAATTTACTGATTCACTGTAGCCCATTTCCATGGAGTCTGAGCTGATAAAAGAGCCAAGGTGTCCGGAGGGATGTTTCAGAAGGGCATCTGGTAATTGCATGGACAGTTTTAAATGGTGTCTTGCAAAGTGTCAGCATCCATTAGAATGAAAGGTTGGAGGCTAATTGGCTGAATAGTCCATGAAGAATCTCTTTAGAAAGATTTAAAGAATCTCTTTAATGATTATGTATTTTGCTCCAGCCTGGGTGGTTGTTGAGCAGATGGAGGTGCAAGAGATCCCCTAGTTTAAATATGGCAGGGAGCACATCTGAAATGGAGGCCATGACAATTGCAGATTGTCATTTAGGATTGTCATTTAGGATTGGCAATGGTGCTGCTGCCTGGGCTTCTTGTCTTGGTGGTAGGCATCAAAGGTAGGGTCAAGCTAAAAAGAGTCATCAAGTGTATTAGTTTCCTGGGACTGCTGTAATAAATTACCACAAACCGAGTAGCTTAAAACAACAGAAATTTATTTTCTTGAAGTTCTGGAGACCAGGAGTCCCTCATCAGGGTGTCAGCAGAACCACACTTCCTAAGAAGCCTCTAGGGAAGATCCCTTCCTTGCCTTTTCCATCTTCTGCTGGCTCCAAATGTTCCTCGACTTGTGACAGCATGACTGCAATCTCTGCCTTCACATGGCCTTCTCTGTTTCCCTTCTGTGTGTCTCTTTAAGAACACTTGTCCTTGGATTTAAGGCCTACCTGGATAATCCAGGGCGGTCTCATCCTAAAGTTCTTCACTTAATTACATCTGCAAAAATGCTTTTTTTCCAAATGAAGTCACATTCACAGTTTCTGGGACCTATGTATATATTTTTAGGGGCCACCATTCAACTACTACACCAACTCCTCTACATATTATGTATGTATTATTATTCTGAATTTCAGACTGTTATTTGCCTGCTCTGATAATTTCCTCTCAGTCCTCCTCACCTTTGTCCTGTCACCAGATGTTTTGTATCACAGCCAGATGCAGTGGGGAGATGTGTTTTTCTGTCTATACTGGGGCCTGATGGCCGCGACATGCTTGTTCTGCAGGACTTCCTGAGAGCGGGGCTAACCTTGCTGTACACTGTGAGTTCGGCTTCTAAGCCAGACAGTTACTTAGCAGTAGACAAAAATAAATCACCTTGAAAAGGTGACCCAAAATGCCCTCAATAAACAGTAGCTGTCATTGTTATTTTAAAGTCTGCCACAAGTGATCTGGACAGTCTGCATATAGCCTACACCAGGTGCCTGTTTCTTAAAGGAAGCATCCAGGCCATAGTGGCAGCCTTGATATCTAATCACTTTTGCTGTCAGCTTTCTGCACTGTAGATATAGCAGTGAGCATCATTTGTATCTGCAGTCACTGAAACCCTTTGATACCTGCTAAGAAACACTGGTCCCCATTATGGGGTTACGAACCTAGCTTTGGAGTATTGGGCTGGGTGTTGTCATGATGGCCAAGTTAGGGTAAAAGTGAAATGAGTCTTCAGCTGCTGCAAGGATGTACTGATGGCTGGATTCCAGTAAGACTTTTCCCCCTTTTGTGGGTGCTATTTAGAATAGTTATGACTGAGATGCAGTGGATGGGTTGGTCATATCTAACAAGCCTCAGGAATGACTAGATGATTCTCTTCTGAGGACCTTTCACTATAGCAATGCAGAATGTTTTTGTCTCATCCCAGAGAGATGTTCGTAACATTTTATTCAATGAGAATAATAGAAGACTACTTGGACTATAGCAGACTATATAGGATGATATTACATAATGCAATGCCCGGAACCCATCATGATATTTTCTCCTCTACTCTGTTTTTCTCCATAGCACTTATCGTCATTTATCTATGTAATTTATGTGTCTTGTTGACTTCCCCTGTTCCTCTGCACCATGAATGTAATAAGTTCCATGCCCCAGAATGCAAGAGATGCTCAAAACATATTGTTAGTTTAATGAAACAATTAAGCCCTTTTTCCTCTGACAATCCTAATCATAACCTCCACACGAAGGAAAAGGGATTAGTCTGGTCTCCAGCTACAAGAAGCCTAACTTTCAGCTGCTAAAAACCCTGTTCACCTCTGCTTGTTGTGTTCAAGAACAGCAAAGAGATCAATATGCATGGGATGTAATTAACTAGGGAGAGGGAAGTAAGAGATACATTTGGAAGACAATGAAGGTGGATGTTTGTCAAGCTTCTGGACTCACAATTTTACTGTGATTTTCTGGGGGCTTGTTACTCCAGGGCTCCTGATTCCTAGTTCAGAATCTATAAACAGTATCTATGACTGGACAGGGCATATCTATGGCTAGACAGGGCATAACCTGGAAATGCTTACGGGAATCCTGTGTGAGGAAGGCTTTTGTCGATTTAATACACATTGTGTTCAGGGACCTTGGCTAAATAATCTTACATTCACTGTTTTATTTAACACTGTAAAATTATACATTCATCTAAAATGCAATAAAATAAATAAATGGGGAAAAATTATACATTCAGCGCTCATGAAAATGTCCAGTTCATCTGTCCCTTTCACTCCCATTCTTCTCTAGCCTGCAACCAGGCCTCTAATCATCAGCCCCTGTTATGCTTTCAACAAATTAGGTCACTTCTGGTTTTACTTGTTTCCCTTTCAACTTGAAATATTCAAGCTCTGTTAGCCAGTTTAGATTGGGTTATTCTGTGGTTACAAATGAATCCCAAGTCTCAGACACAACCAGAAAAGTTTGTTTGCTCACTCCAGCTACATATTGATCATGGGTAGGCTGTGACCCTTCTCTACAGAATTCTCATTCTGGGCCCTTGGTTGGTGGAGTTGCTCCTACCTGGAATACTGGCAGAGGAAAAAGACGTAATGTTGAGTTACATCATGGTTCTTAAAATTTCTGCTCACAAGTGACACCTGTCACTTCTGCTCACATTTCATTGGCAATAGCAAGTCACCTGGCTACACAGGTATCAATGGGCTAGATATAGTATAATCCTCCCCCAGGGAGGGGCACTGCATATTTTTGAGCTATAACAGAACATACCAAAAGCGTGTCTCTGCGGAGGCACACTCACTGCACCTGTGCTCCCGAGCCCTCTTATCCTTCTTATACACACGCTGTGCCAAACACAGAGCCTGGATCCATCCTCTCCACGTCTTGACTCCACCTCTCGGACTGCCCCATGTTGTTGGAGGCTCTGCCCTTCCTGACAGCACCAGTCTACATTCATAGTTGGGTTTTCCTCCTTTGCTAGACCACCATGATGCTCACTCATCTTTTCTTTTTCCCATCATTAACTCTGACATATGTCTGTTATTTTCAAGCTCACCCTCAAAACATCCCAAACCCTTGAGTACCTGCAGAAGATGAGCCTCCTGTTTTTTTATGGAAAACAGGGGCCTATAAGTATGAATTCTTCTAAACCTTGTAAACCCTCCTCTGCATTCCTTTTCTCCTCTCTGCTGTTTTTTATTCCACAGCACTTATTTAGCATCATTGACATATTAGCTTATAAATCTTGAATGATGGTTAACATTAGGTGTCAACTTGATTGGATTGAGAACTGCCTAGAGTATTGTTCCTGAGTATGTTTGTAAGGGTGTTGCCAGAGGAGACTGACCTGTGAGTTGGTGGACTGGGAAGAAAGACCCACCGTCAAGGGGGGTGGGCACCAGCCAATCAGCTGCCAGAGCAGCTAGAACAAAGCAGGCAGAGGAAGGTGTGATAACTTTGCTGGCTGAGGCTTCTGGCTCTCTCTATTTCTTCTTCCTGTGTAGGACACTTGCTTCCATTCCTCCTGCCCTTGGACATCAGACTCCAGGTTCTTCCGCCTTTGTACTCTGAGACTTTTACCGCGGTTTCCCTGGGGCTGTCAGGCCCTCTGGCTCAGACTGAAGGCTGCACTGTAGGCTTCCCTGGTTTTGGGGCTTTTGGACTTGGTCTGAGCCACTACCAGCTTCTCTCTTTCCCTAGCTTGCAGACAGCCTACTGTGGGCTTTTGCCTTATAATCGTGTGAGCCAATTCTCACTAATAAACTCCCTTTTACATATATGTGTATCCTATTGCTTCTGTCCCTCTGGAGGACCCTGACTAATACATCTTGTTTTTTCCTCCGCTTCCCTTTCCTCTGCTTCTACGCTTACCTAGACCACCAGCATTCCTTCCCTATTTCCTGTTCTAAGCATGGTATTCTGCCCATTTCCCATGGCTTCCCTCAGTCCTGCTCTGTTTATTCTTCTTGCTCTCTTAAGAGGAAATCCCTGCCTTTTCTTGGCTTTTTCTACTTGGTCTACATACTGGTTTCTGCTGTTCTCAGAGTCACATTGAGACATTTCATGTCTCACTGCCACTTCTTGGAAGGGTTCTCTCTACTGGGTCTGCCTGCTGAGCAGACAGACCTCTCTTGGGGAAACATGGGCACTCCTGAGTCACTGAATGTGAGCTGTTTGGTGTTGGTATGTTAATTTATCTTCTTACGCCACTTCCTTAACTTCAAAAGGGAAGGATAATTATTATTTTCCATGACTGGAAATTTATCTTCTTACACCACTTCCTTAACTCCAAAAGAGAATAATAATTATTATTTTCCATGGTTGATGTGAAAAGTATAAATAACTTATACAAAATGCATTGCAGTTAGGAGATTATAATCGGCAGTGAATGCCCTTATTGTTATTCTATCAGTCTTGGCTCAGATACCATCTGCTCTGTTAGCTCCACTCTGAATTGTATCTAGTTCTTCTCTGGGTTCATTGTGCTCTATTCTTAACTGCTTTAAAGCAGTAATTATTCTGATTCTAATTAGTGGTCCTTCTCAGTAAATTTTTAATTTTTTAGATTTTTCCCCCCACCCTGCCCCCAGCCTTACCAGTGTTTTCTTGTTTCTTGTGTGTGTGTGTGTGTGTGTGTGTGTGTGTGTGTGTGTGTGTGTCTGTGTATAGGCGGAATCACTGGTCTTCTATTTGTGGCTAAATATTTTGTTGGAAGAGTAAAGAGTTCCCAGTTCCATGGGATCTACAGTTCTACAAAATAAATATATACATAATCCGTGTAAATATTTCACAATAATTTCACTACTAAAATTGTGAAATATTAGTAGTGAAACAATATTTCATTACAATATTTTTACTACTAAAATTGTGAAATTTAGTAGTGAAACAACATTTCACTACTAAAATTGTTTTAAAATTAAAACAATTTTAAAATTTAATTTGTGTGTGTGTATGTGTGTGAGACCAGAGATTGGGGGTGGGTCTCACTATGTTTCCCAGGCTGGTCTTGAACTGCTAGCCTCAAGCCACCCTCTTGCCTTGGCCTCCCAAAGTGCTGGATTTACAGGAGTGAACCACTGCACCCAACCTCACTTTTTGTTTTAACAGATCCTACAGTGAGAGAAAGCAAGTAGCATTGTGATAGAGTAGCTAGATAGGGAGCAGTTCCGGAATGTGAAGAAAAGGAGGTGTGGAAAGGGTCAGTCCACAGAAGCTGTGGCCTTCAGGAGAAAAGCTTTGAGGTCAGGGAGCCAGGGGGGTAAATGTCCCGAGATTACTCCATCCCACCTTTTGTATCTCCTTGAAATATCTTTTTTTGGCCACTCTCCTTGAAAGAGGAGGGCAAGGGAGCCAGGACAGAAAGTGAGGTGGAGAAGAGTGGCGCTCTGGAGGGACAAGCAGGAGATACGCAGCACAACCAACCACACTAGATAACACATCAAGTAGGGGAAACTGTCTTCCACTATACAGGCTAGGTGCTACGGGACATGGGCTCTGGGTTTACACGGATTATGACTCAGTTCTTTGCTGTTGTGAAGTTGTGTTTGGATAAATCCCTCAGCTTCTCTGAGTCTTATTTTTTCATTTGTAAAATGTAGACAGAGACCTACTTTCCCTCATTGCTCTCAGGTTTAAAATGCGTCAATTAGGATACAGCAAAGTCTGTTTGATGCTGAAAACTTTCCAGCAAGAATGAACCTGAGAACAAGTCATCTCTCATCTTTGCTCTTGCCTGTAACTACTAAGCATCTACTCCATCTTCAGTGCTTAGGGATTTTATATTGTTGGCATTTTTGATTTAGTCTGGAGTGCATTGTATGGGAATATCAAACCTGCATGCTCTCCACACATTGACCATAGTCTGATCTTAGTAGGTGGTGCACATATAATTTTACTATTTCTCAATTTATTTTGGTGCTGATGTAATTAGTAAAATGCGATTTAAGAGTGTTATATATATTTTTAATCATGATGTCTTTTCATCAAAGTGATACTTAAAAGCACATCATCATCTTGTGGAGGCACGTTGACAAAATTTCTTTGTACTTAAAATGTTTAAGTGCCACTGATGTATTTTTGCTTCACGTATCAATTAGATTTTGATTTTATTTTGTTTTAGAGATGGGGGTCTCACTTTGTCGCCCAGGCTGGAGTACAGATCACCACAGCCTCAACAAGCTATCCATCTGCCTCAGCCTCCTGAGTTGCTGGGACTACAAGGGTGTGCCACCATTTTTTGTAGAGATGTGATCTCACTGTGTTTCCCAGGCTGGCCTTGAACTCCTGGTTTCAAGTGATCCTCCTATCTTGGCCTCCCAAAGTGTCGGGATTACAGGAGTGAGCCATCGGGCCTGGCACTCCGATTTATTAATAGATTTTATAAGGACATTTTAGGCCTTACCCATCAGTTTCTTAGGGCAAGCTTTTCTCTGCACTGAATAATAAATCAGACGGTAGTGCAACGAAAAACGGAGATGATTTCCCTAAGAACAAACCAAGTGCAGAAGACTCCCTGATTGTCAGAACAGCAGATAACCTGGGCAGATCTCTGAGGCTATCCTTAAACGGACGCACCGGAAACAAAAGAACTCCTCCTGGAGCACTCCCGCCGTCCGGCTCAGTCCCCACCCGCCCGGCCGCCCCGTGGGCTCCGCCCCTGCGCGCGCTGGTTGGTTCTCGCCGGCTGATGAAATTTCCCGTACGCATTACAGAAGCCAGACCGGTGTAAGCGCCAGTAGCTCCTCCGCCCGGCACGCCATCCACCTTCCGACACGCCATCCACCTTCCGACACGCCATTCACCTTCCGACACGCGGTCGGCAGACCTGGCCTCCGCGGCCCACATCGGCCCCGACTCGCTTGCGGCCAGGTAAGACGGGGCCCCGCGCCCCACGCAGCACCCTTCTCGTGGGCTCTGGGGCTGCCTTGGGGGAGGAGGATGCGCTCTGCCGCCTGGCACCCGGCGGACGGACGCGCTTTGGGTCGGCTGATGATGCATCTCCGGCAGTAGAGAGGGCGAGGTGGACGCCTAGCGATTGTTGCGCACCTCGCAGCAAGCCGGCGCGGAAGGACTTCTGTGTCCTTATCCCTGAGGCATCAAGGGAACCGCGGCCGGAAGACTGGGCCGCCCCGGAGAGAAGGCAGCGGCGACCTGAGCCCCTGTAGATGTTATATGTGTACTTTTTTTTTTTTTTTTTTTTTTTTTTACTATATGGCGTTGAAGCCCATGGATATTTTCGCGGTCCAGGACCCTGCGGAAGACAGGCTGGAGCCTCCACGTGGCCGGGGCGCAGTCGCGTGTCGTGTGGTCCTGATCTAGGAAGGAGAGACCTGGGTGTCTGTGCTTTCCCTTTCAACTGCCCCGCTTCTCACCTGGCCTCCCTCACCATGCCTCCTCCCCTCTCACCCCATCCCCCCACCAGTCACCACCCCTCTGTAGACTGCAAGACTCAACAAGTGACTTGCTGAGCAAACCCGGCCGAGAGGCAGTCTGTTTAGGGACACAGAAGGCCAAGTACAGAAAAAGGCAAAACAACTAGCGTGCCTGTTTCAATGGATGTCTGTTTTACAGGGCTGACTTCAGGTTATTGTTAAAGCTTTAAATGAAAGGACAATTTTCATCTCGGCCTGTGGCCTACATTATTTCTTTACTGTCCATTACCCTGGACACTTGGCTGATAATTTAACAGCAGTGTTTTTTTTCTTTTTTCTATTTTTTTGTAAATCATGATTCATCGCATTGCTGTAAGAGTAATTAGAGGTAAAGTAGGGCTTGTATAGTTGGTTACTTACTGAGATCTTATCATAAAAGTAAGGTGAGAGGGTGACGTTTTAAGTAGCACTAAGTGGAATAGAAATTAAATGTATTGCAACTGCAGTGTCCAATTCGGTAGGCACTAGCCACCTGTAACTTGAGCACGTGAAATGCTGGCTGGTCGGAATTGAGATGTGTTGTGTTAAATACACTGGATTTTGTCGTTGGAGTAGGAACAGTGTATAATATCTGCTCGACGAGTTTTTATATTGATTACATGTTAAAATGATACTATTTGGGATATATTAAGTATATTTAAAATTAATTTCACCTTTTTCTTTTTAATGGGGCTGCTAGCATATTTAAAATTACATATGTGGCTCACATATTTATTGGACAGCACTGCTCTAGAAGTTTATGAAAAAAAAAGAAAAATATTGAGAACAGGTAGCAACAGTAGGAACTTTGCCCTCCTGTAAGACTGATTCCAATAAAAAATAACTTACAGTTTTAATTGGCTTTTTCCTACTAGAAAAAAATAAGTGTACTTTACATGCCTCTTTGTTCTCCCTCTTTCCCCTCCAGTTTAGTGGTTAGCGTGTATTTACTATAGCAGGCTTAATATGCACAAGCAGCCTATTCTGTGATGACCACATTTGATTTTCAAAGCACTTTCCTAACCCATTTTTAATTGGTATAGAGTCAAAGGCAGATGGCTTATTAGTAGCCATCTCATTTAAATCTCATAGAGTTTTGCCACTAAGTCTGAAAGTAAAGAATTTGTTATAGGCTATTTGGTCAAGTGCATGGAAGGGACAGTGTAGAATGTGTGACATTTCAGTTCCAATTTGCTTGAGATGATTTTCATTATAACCATGTATTATTTGGTTCTGGTTTTCTGGAAAAGCCAGCTAAACCTTTGGTTCATTTAGATAAAATGAAATATCCTCAAAGCATTGCTCAAAGTGACTTATGTAATTTGAATATGTATTTTTTCCTTAGGGTGTCTATCGCAAATTATCTGGGCATTTCCTGCAATTTGCAGTTTTTTTTAAGAAAACATCAAAATTATTATTTTTCAAGTTAGATGTTTTAATAAAAATGGCCATTTTGAGCTGGTAGTAGTCAAATAAAAGAGCCCTTTATTTCACAGTTGAGAATTTGAAATTGGAAAACAATTAATGTATGTAAGGATGATTTATTTGTTTCCTGGCTTATAGGGATGAGCCAAGTTTTTTTTTTTTAGGGCTGTTGTTGCTGTATATGCCCCATCTACTTTGTTTCCTTACTGAACATTAAACTTTGAGACAGAAATATTTGAGGACATTTTTTTCGGTTAGGATATTCTGATAGCAAACATTTTGTATCTTCTGTCAACCTAAAATGTTTTATTTGTTACAAAGCCAGGATATCTGATATCAAATTAAATTGCTTTTTTTTTTTTCCTTTAGGCTTCCTTCAATAACATCTGGATACATCACTTGGAGGTAAGCTAGATATAATATAGTGAAATGCTTAAAAGAGCTGTGTATCTTAGTATTACAGATAGTAATCCTAGTATTACAGCAGTATGATTTTCTGTTCTACCCATTATATTCTACCTGCTGCTAGTTCAAGTAAAGACAGGGCATTTAACTGTCAAGGGAACCTACTCTAGTAGTTTGGAAAGTCTCTTGGATCTTTGAGGGATTTTGGGATGGAGAGAGTGGGGCTGGGATCTCTGGCTAGGTCAGAGCCAGCCTGCATTTGTTTCTGTATCTTGGAAGCAAACTTAGATTGCAGAAATAGATGTGGCCTGGTTGCTGCCAGCTCTAGCCAACCACTAAGGTGGGAGAGATGCAGGCTTTGGCTGGGTGCTAAGCTGCTGTAGCTGGTTGGATGTAGAGGTCACTATCTTTTCTGAATACTTGTAAGTAAATTAAATCATTCTCTACTCCCATGGGCCTGTCAACCTAATGGGAAATAGCTATAGAAAAGGTGGTTTACATTTTAGTCTTTGAAGTGGATTATGCATGTTTCTGGAATCAAGATTTAATGCAGACTTGGATTGGATATTGAATATTTTTGATTTGTCTGCTTTTCTCTCCATAGAGAGCTTATAGTTTCATTGCACCATGTGTGGCATTTGGGCCCTGTTTGGCAGTGATGACTGCCTTTCTGTTCAGTGTCTGAGTGCTATGAAGATTGCACACAGGGGTCCAGATGCATTTCGTTTTGAGAATGTCAATGGATACACCAACTGCTGCTTTGGATTTCACCGGTTGGCAGTAGTGGACCCTCTGTTTGGAATGCAGCCAATTCGAGTGAGAAAATATCCGTATTTGTGGCTCTGTTACAATGGTGAGATCTACAATCATAGGAAGGTAAGGAAAAAGAAGCCAGATGTCTGGAAGTGATTAAACTTCAGAGTTTGTTGGTTATGATGATATTATATATTCTGTATCATGCTTTTTACTTTGCAAAACACTCTGTTATCTCATTTGTATGTAGATAGCGAACTGATGAATAAAAAGGTGAATGAAATGACTTGGTCACCAAAAAAAGTGATAAAAATGGAGATTACAGTTCAATTTCTTTTATTCTTAGAATATTTTCTCCTTCTCCCCAATTTTTCATTTGATGACATACAGAAAATAATGGAACAGTGAGCACCTTGATTGAATAGTCATTAACGTTTTGCCATATTTGCTTGATTTTTCTTTCTACACAAACAGACACGCACACACACTTTTTTGCTGTATCATTTGAGAGTATGGTGCAGATATTATGACACTCCTAAATATATAAGCATTTATCACCTAAGAATAAGGACATTCTTCTTTGTAACACCAATACCATTATTAAATCTAAGACTCCATAATACTACCTAATACCCAGTTTATACTTAGATTAAGTTTCCCTAAGTGTCCTGAGAATGTCTTTTTTTTTTTTTTTTTGAGACAGAGTCTCACTCTGTCACCCAGGCTGGAGTGCAGTGGTACGATCTCGGCTCTCTGCAGCCTCTGTCTCCGTTCAAGCAATTCTCCTGACTCAGCCTCCTGAGTAGCTGGGACTATAGGCACCTGCCACCATACTCAGCTAATTTTTTGTATTTTAGTAAAGATGAGGTTTTGCCATGTTGCCCAGGGTGGTCTGGAACTCCTGAGCTCAGGGTATCAGCCCACCTTGGCTTCTCAGAATGCTACCAAGAATATCTTTATAGCTAATTTTTGTTTGTTTTGAGCTAGATTTCATTCAAGGTTCATGTATTTGGTTGTGATGTTTCTTGATATTTTTTGAGATTTCTTGATAGCTGCATGTCATGCGTTGATAGAGATGTATATCCTAACCACCTTTTGGACATTTTTATCTCTGAACAATAGCTTTGTCATTGTTTGTTGCTTGCTCATAGGAACACTTTTAATAATAGTCTTCTCGTTTAAGAAGTTTTAAAATAGTTATTCAGGAAATTCCTTTCACACATTTCTTTATTTCTTTGTTAAGGGCCTACTATGCATCAGACCATTTTTCTAGGTGATTGGAGAGGAAATAGGGAAAAGAAGAGGCAAGAATGGAATTTCCTGCTAGTGGGAGGTAGAAGAAGAGAGTATTAAAACTTTTTTCTTTCTAAGTCAAATCAGTGTCATGTGTATGAGAATGCTAGGTGGTACTATGGCATTATCAGCTTGGCTTTCCCCTTAAATGAGACAGGAAGTGCCCCTTTAACTTGAACAGTATTGTTGCTTTTGTTAAAAAGTTGCAAGAAGTTAAACATTTCAAATGTAATTAATGTCTATTCTAAGTTAGCCAAATGTTATATTTGTAAAAGTAGAGAAGTTTGTTCCATTGCTTTTACCAAACATCTAAGCTTATGCAGTTGGGGCAGCTAGAAATTCGTCTAATGAGCAGAATGTAAATTTTAGGTTTATATAAAGTATTCTGCAACATAAGCTCAAAAATCCCCCCCATTCCCTTTTTGATAAAAATAAAGTGTACTACTAATAAAATACAGCCAGAGGTATGCTGGGAGTGGAGGGAGACTGAATGAAAGAGAGGAGGAATGGGATAAAGGCTGGGGCAAAGAGCAGTCCCTGTCCCTGCAGGAGAGTGTCAGAGGGCTGCAGCCAAGTCAAATGCCAACGTGACTTCAGGAGGCAATATTTGAGGGCTTTTATCTAAGATGCAGCATTGGAGTTTCGTTTTAAGAGAATAGGAAGTGATACATCCATTACCCGAAGGTTGCTTCTCCTTTTTAAATAAATTACCTGCAAAGTTTAGGCCAAAGCTGTAGGCAAGGTAGATTTGGGAAGCTGTTGATTGCTGTCACCGAATGCTTTATGGTCACTTACCTTTCAGGCAGTTCAACCCAGAACAGTCAGCTGAAGACTGTTTTCTGACCCCACCTGCTAGTTACAGGATTATCCCTGATGGAGCAGAGAGGGGGACCAAATAGGGGAGAAAGGCCATTTTTGGACAGTTCAGTGAGGGCTTATAGACAAAAGTTTTACAAATCAGGGAGTGAGCTGAATGGAGTGTGAAGCATATTTTTGGGTCATGCACATAAATAATAGATTTAGTTTTTGAAATTTGAAAACCTGTTTTAAACTTAATCTAGGATTTCTACCTGATTTAAACCTCTTTCTCTAATGTCCACCAAAAATGTGAATAAAAGGTATGAAGAAGAATACATCAAGGACTTTTTATCCTCGTAGTTTGCCAGTGATGATGGAGGGTGTCAGAACTGGGGAGTAGCCTATCAAACCTTGTTACTCTGTATGCAGTGGCAGACAGTCTTTGCTGTTCCTCTGGGGAATGCAGACTAATAAAGCACCATTGTCAGTTTATCAGTGAGGAGTAGCTTTAATGCTACTGCAGTAGTGGAAGCACTGGGCATTGTCATCCGCCCTTGGGGACCAGCAGCTTTGTTTTGGATCATATATCTGTTATTGTGATGGAGTCATTTTTCAGGGAATGATACCAAATGATGTTTGTCCCTGTGCTTTACATTTTTATAGATAGGTCTTTGAAGCTGAACCTGAGGAACTTCTTAGCCAATGCTATCTTCTCAAACCAAAAGTTTACAGTTGCACAAGACACATTTTTTAGTATCATGGCAACCAGGCAGCCTATTATCTTAAATTTAGAGGGTGAGCGTCCTTAAACTGAAAATCCGAAATTTGAAATGCTCCAAAATCTGAAACTTTTTGAGCACTGACATGAGCATGTCATGTGCTCAAAACTTTTTGAGCATGTACATTTTGATGTCACTGTCAAAATGCAGGCAGTCTGTTTGGTGTTCCCTAGGGAAGAAAGACCCTCTCAGCCCCTTTCAGCTGCAGTGTAACTTTTCTACTCATGCCCAGATTTCCCCATGCAAGTACGCCCACAAAGGGTAATAGAATGGCACGTGTGGAAGCTGGACACCCCAATGGCAGGATTCCCACAGATGGGACCTGTATGCATTACCTGTTGTATATTTTTGCTTATTCTCTGCTCTGTGGCGTGAAGATACTGAAAATGACAAAAAGGCCTGTAGAAGTCCCTGTGAGCAGCAATGATAAGAAAAAGTAGAAACGTGTGTTTATATCCCAGAAAGTCAAGCTGTTGGAGAAATTGGACTGTAGTGTAAAGGTATAGATGACATGGTGAAAATGTTTGATAGAGATACTGAAGGACTAGTGCTACCTGCATTCATAGCAGAACAAGAGGTTATGTCAGTTTATAGAAACAAAGAGACTTCCAAGATGAAAGCTATTGCTAATGAGGCAGATGACTCTGGAGAAACATTTTAAAAAGCCATCTTGCAGAATGCCTCCCCAGCCTCAGAGGACCCACTTTCTAGTTGCTCAACTGCTTCTGATATTCTCAACTAAAAAGAGAAAAGAAAAATACAGTGGACAGTAACTTTTAATCAAAACACAGCATTGTAGGTGGAGTCTGAAAGCCTGCCGTTATTTATATAGCTGTTTAACAGCTGATGCAGGTATTCTGGTGATGCTACTATACTGCTTATTTTCTTACTATATTAATTGTATGTCATATTTTTTACTTATGTGTGAATAAGTGTATAAAAATGATGACTCATCAGTAGCATATAAATTCAGAGTCGGGAATGATGGTCAGTGATATCGAACAGCCACAGATACATGGTAGCTGAGATAGTGACACCTTTACTTTTTGATGGTTCCATGTACACAAACTCTGCTTCATGCACAAGATTATTTGAAATGTTATATAAAATTACTTTAGGCTATGTGTGTAAGATATATGAAACAAATGAATTTCATATTTGGACTTGGGTCACATCCCCAAGATATCTCACATATATGCCAATATTCCAAAAACAAACAAACAAAAACCCAAAACACTTCTGTTTCTAAACATTTCAGATAAGGAATAGTCAATCTGCATATATAAAAATATATGTGTATTACATACGTGGTGCGTGTATAGTATGCATTTCCATCCCTCCACAGGTTACGATTCTGGTACATTCCCATTACGTTATGTTTATCAGACTGCAACCAAAATTTTCATGGGTTCAACTTTATGTAATGAAGATTTTAGTTGCAATCTGATAAAGAATTTGCAGAATTATGAGCAGAAACAAACCCTAATTTGATAACGTTGTGATCTTCCTAAATCACCAAAGTGCATGAAATAATTATAGAGCTCAAATACTGAAGCGACTTTGCAATAAAAAATTATTAGTGAATCCACAAGGAGTCTAACGTTTTGGTTTTGCTGTTGCTTCCTAAGATGCAACAGCATTTTGGATTTGAATACCAGACCAACGTGGATGGTGAGATAATCCTTCATCTTTATAACAAAGGTGGAATTGAGCAAACAGTTTCTATGTTGGATGGTGTGTTTGCATTTATTCTACTGGATACTGCCAATAAGAAAGTGTTCCTGGGCAGAGATACATATGGAGTCAGACCTTTGTTTAAAACAATGACAGAAGATGGATTTTTGGCTGTATGTTCAGAAGCTAAAGGTAATAATAAATTTTTCTGTAGATTTTCATTATTATCTTGATTGTGTGTTTTCTTTTAAGTTATATTTGAAAATCTCTTAGAGAGCAATCCAGAATTTTGCAAGTGACTAAGTTATGAGTCCTTACCTTTCCTTAAAAAACAGAGGAGTTGCACTCTCCTTTTCAGCACTTAAATTCTGTAATCCTTGAAGGATGAGTCTTTACTGCAGTCATTTGTTTTTTGCTGTGCTAATATGCTCTGTATCTAGCTTGATCCTAAGTGCAGTTTTAAGTTTTCCTGTGTCATACTGTAATGGTAGAGTTGGCTCTGCAATTATTGCACTGCGGTACTTTGCCGCAGTTATAGCACAGCAAATATTAGGATTTCTAAAATAGCTTTATTGATCATTCACATACTGTGTAACTCACCTACTTGAAGTATACAGTTCAGTGGTTTTTAGTATATTCACAGATGTTGGTAACCAACACTCCAGTCAATTTTAGAATTGTTTTTCCACTTCAAAAAAACAAATCAAATCCTATGTCCTTTACCTTATTTTTTACTGGCAAGATCAACCAGGTTTTTGTTTTTGTTTTCTTTTAAGAGATGGGGTCTTGCTCGGTCGTCCAGCCCAGTGGTGTGATCATAGCTTAGTGCAGCCTTGAACTCCTGGGTTCAAGCAATCCTTCCACCTCTGCCTCCCTAGTAGCTAGGAGTACAGGCACTCTTGTACCACAGCATCCTGCCTTCTGTGCCCTTGAGCTTTCAGTTCCATCCTCCATATCCATCATCCGCACCCCTGCAGTCGTAGCCCCGACAATGACTTATCTTTCTGCCTCTGCATTCCTTATTCTGTATGTTTCATTTGAATAGGATTATATCATATGGCTTTTGTGACTGGATTCTTTCGCTTGGCACAATGCTTTCAAGATTTGTCTATGCTGTAATGTATATGAGTAGTTACTTTTTATGGCCAAGTGATACTGCATTACATGGATACACTGCATTTTGTTTATCCACTTGTCAGTTGATAGACAATTAGGACGTTGTTTACCCCTTTTGGCTATTATGAATAATGCTGCTATAAACATTGGTGTACAAGTTTTTGTGTAGACATTTCTCTTGGGTGTATATCTAGGAGTAGAATTGCTGGGACACATGGTAACTATGTTTAATTGAGGAACTGCCAGTCTATTTTTTGAAATGGCTGCATTGTTTTTTGTTCCCTTCAGCAGTGTATTAAAATTTCAGTTTGTCCACATCTTCGCAAACACTTACAGTGTGACTTTTTAATTCTAGCCATTCTAGTGTATGTGAAGTGGTATCTCATTGTGGTTTTGATTTGTATTTTCCTGTTGACAGTGATGTCCGGAGTTTTTTATCTCATGCTTATTAGCCAATGTGTATATCTTCTTTGGAGAAATATTTGTACAGATTCTTTGCCATTTTTTTCCTGCTAGGCATCATTTTATTTTAAAATATAATAGACTTTATTTTTCATTCTTTGCCATTCTTTTTCCTGCTAGGCATCATTTTATTTTAAAACATAATAGACTTTATTTTTCATTCTTTGCCATTCTTTTTCCTGCTAGGCATTTTATTTTAAAACATAATAGACTTTATTTTTCTTTTTAGAGCAGTTTTAGAAAAAATTGAGAGGAAAGTGCAGAGTTCACATATGCTCCCCCCTTCAGTGCCCCTACCCAGTTTTCCCGACGCTTAACATCTTGCATTACTGTGCTATGTTTGTTAGATTTGATGAACTGATGCTTATGTGTTAACTGAAGTTCATAGTTTACATTAGGGTTCACTCTTTGTGTTTTTTGGATTTGACAAATGTGCTCCACTTATTCATTCCTCCCCCTCCTCTTCCTCCTAATCCCCTAGTCATTGCTGATCTTTTTACTTTCTCTCTAATTTTGCCTTTCCCAGAATGTCATATAAATAGTTGTAATCATATAGTATGTAGCCTTTTCAGACTGGCTTCTTTCACTAACCAGTATACACTTAGGGTTGTTCTGTGTTTTTTCATGGCTTGATAGCTCATTTTTTAAATTGTTGAATAATATTCCATTTGTTTGCATGTACTGCATTTTGTTTATCCATTCTTGAATTATCCATCTCTAATTGGGTTATTTTGTCTTTTTATTACTGAATTGTAACAATTCCTTATGTATTCTAGATACAAATCCCTTGTGCTCATCAGGGTTATAGGATACAAGATCAATATACAAAAATCAATGGTATCTGACACACTTTTAACTGAATACTACATAATTACAATGAGGAATCTGAAAATGAAATTAAGAAAGCAACTTCATGTATAATAACATCAAAAAGAATAAAATACTTAGAAATAAATTTCAGAAGTATAAAACTTGTACTCTGTTAGCTATAAAACATGATTGAAAGAAATGAAAGAAGATTTAAATAAATGGAAAAGTATCCCAGTGATTATGGATTGAAGGCTTAACATTATTAAGATGGCAGTCCTCCCTAAACTGATCTACAGATTTAACTTGATCCCTATTAGCATCCCACATGAGTTCTTTGTAAAATTGACAAGCTGACTGTCAAATTCATATGGAATTGCAAGGGACTAAAGAATAGCCAAAACAATCTTTTGAAAATGAAAAAAGTAAGAGAACTCATATTTACTGACTTTAAAACTTGCTACAAGACAATGATAATAAAAACTGTATAATACTAGAAGAAAGATAGATGTATAGACCAATGGGATAGAATTGAGAGAGGTGAACCCATGTATATATATAATCAACTGATTTTTGACAAGGGTGCTAAGATTATTCAGTGGGGAAAGAAGTTCAAAAACTGGCACAGGGACAACTAGATATGTAAATATATGCAAAACCTGAAGTGTTGGACCTTTACCCAACACCAAATACAAAAGCTTGATACAAAAAAATGAATCAAATGGATCCATTTTGAGCTAATCCACATAAAACTATAAAATCCTGAGAAGCAAACATAGGAGTAAATTGTCATGACCTTGGATTTGGCAAAGCTTTCTTAAATATGACACCAGCAACAATAATAGAAATTGATGAATTAGACTTCATCAAAATTAAACATTTTTGTACTTCAAAGGACGCCATCAAGAAAGCAAAACGACAACCCACAAGAGGGAAGAAAATAATTGCGAATCATGTATAGCACTTTTTGATGAAGAAGCGGAGGAAGACATTTAATTTTTTTATTCCTTACCTACACAGCAGTAACATCCTAAAATCTCTCTCCCTGCCTCTTTTTGCCATTCTTTAAATTCTTTCTCACTTAATTTTCAGATTTAATATTGGCTGAAACAGGATAATGAGATCAATCAAATGGGTCCTTCGGACACTAGTCACAGTGACTGTACTAATACTGGAACTTTTATTTTCAGGCATTTCTAGTGTGATCAGATGGCAAAGAACAAGTATATATGTCAGTTGCCAGGACTGCTGGGCAAGCCTGGCAAAGAGAACACCCCAGAAAAGCAGCCTCCTGTTCCTCTGTGCCTTCTTTCAGCCTGATGATCACTTGACATGGAGCTATAATCACATCCAGTTGTAACTCTGAAATTCCTTGATAGTTTTCTATATCCATTTGGTCCTTTTCCAGACCAAATGATCTCATCTGGAAGACTGCAACAGTTTTCCTTTCTAAGTGCTTTTAGAATAACCTGTCAAAAACTCATCTGATTATAGTACTGCCTGCTTAAAACCTTTAAATTACTCCCCATTCCCTTCCCAGGCTGAGTAGCTCACGAGCTCTGATAGCTGGTAAGGGAATCTGGGTCCTTGTTCTGGTATTTGAATTCAGTGCTACACAGGTTGCTGGCTGGGTTGACAATCTCAAATTGTAAATCATGAGTATTGCATATAGCCTGCTGCAATTTACAAGAAAACATCGATGTTTGTGTCAAAGATCATGGTGATGTGAGGCTGGGTACTTTCTGTGGGAATTTTTTGAGGAAATTTAAGTTATATGGTTTTATTCACATATAGTGCATAACAACTAGTTAAGGGGTAGATGTCTTATCTGACTTTAAAGTAGCTAAGAGTGGATCACTGAACTTGTTAAAGGTCTGGGAACCATGGCTATTTTCTGAAAATACCTCAGTGATGACAAATAAATGACTACCAGCTTATCATAACATTAGGACTCCATTTCTTCCCTTTGCCTCATAAGTGTGTCTTTTCCTTTGGTATGTATTTGCTTTAGTATAGAAAATAGGTTTTCTTGGTTAGAAATCTAAGAAGAAGAAATTGAACACTGGAGATTTTTCTATTGCTTTGAATTACCAAAAGTTAGTGTAATTTGGCAGTATATCACTGTGCCATTATTATCTTTCCAGTAAGTAGATGGTAGGGCTTTGGGTGATTAAAATTTTTTTTCCTATTTTGCTTATTTAGTGGGCATGCATTTGTATTGAAAAGGGAAAATAAATAGGAATGTAGAGGCTGTTAACTAATCGTGAAAGGTTGCCTAATTTGAACAAAGGTATGATTTTGAATTTGTAGGTCTTGTTACGTTGAAGCACTCTTCAACTCCCTTTTTAAAAGTGGAGCCTTTTCTTCCTGGACACTATGAAGTTTTGGATTTAAAGCCAAATG
>NW_016107352.1:4579568-4583658 GCF_001604975.1 Cebus imitator | reverse complement strand
TGAAGCAGATGAAAGAGGACCAAGTACAGTATCCCCTCCAGACATTTGCAATTGGCATGGAAGACAGCCCCGATTTACTGGCAGCTAGAAAGGTAAGGTGCTGTCTCTGCCCCTTGTATAGCTAGAGTAGACTTGTTATTAGAGTGAAAATGGAGTCAATAATGGATAATTCCACTTATGCTGCTGTATTGACTGGGGAAATTGTTTCAAATGTGTTAAAGTAGAATGAAATCGCTGTTGAATATGCACTGTATTGTACACTGTCCTCTGTACTTTTATCTGTTATGACCTGTACAGTTCTCACAAAGACACTGTGATGATAATTATGCTCTTTTGAAAGTAAAGGTGTCGGGTGCAGTGGCCTACACCTGTAATCCCAGCACTTTAGGAGGCTGAGGGAGTGGATTACTTGAGGTCAAGAGTTTGAAACCAGCCTGAGCAACATAGTCAAACTCCCATCTCTACAGAAAAAAATATAAAAATTAGCGAGGCTTGATGGCGCATGCCTGTGATGTTAGCCTTATGGGAACCTGGGTGATAGAGTGAGACCTTGTCTCAAAAAAAAAAAGGGAAGGAAGTAAAGGCATAAGTCAGGTGCAGTGGCACACACTTATAGTCCCAGATACTTGCGAGACTGGTGGGAGGTCTGAGCTCAGGTGTTCAAGTCCAGGCTGGGCGACATAGCAAGACCCCATCTTGAAAAATTCAAAAGAGAGGCTTTTGTTTGTTCGTTTTTTTGTTTGTTTTGTTTTTTAAAAAAGAACGTAAAGGCATGGTATCATGGCAAAGACTGCAGGCTTTGGAGTCTGACTTGTGGCTTGACATCCTGGCTCTACTTGTTTATGTAACAAAAATAATAGTGTCTGCTATGGGGTAGTTTTAAGGTGAAATGATATAATTCATGTGAAGTAAGTAGGGTAGAACTTAGTATATAGTAAGTACTTAGTGAGTGTTAGCTGTTATTATTTTAAAAAGTGCTATATTTAGAATACTGTGGACAGAGGGCAGCTTGTCTGTATTCAGTGAGCAGGAGACCTAGTTCCCACTCTGGAGAACTTTTGTAACAAGGATGAGGAAGAGCTAGAGAGCAGTCTCAATACAAAGTGATCAATGCTGAGAGAATCCAAAATAGCCAAGAAAAGTAGAATGAGGGGAGGTGCCATTCTATATAGTAATAACATCTAGGTTATAAAATTAGGCATTTCAGAAGGACCAAAAAAGACCAAGCTTAGCATGGGACCCTATTGGACTAGGGAGAAATGAGGTGGGTTAGGTAAAATGGGTGAGGAGGGAGGTGCCGACTGAGAGAATGGTTGAAGCCTTGGCACCGGAGGAGCTGAGGGGAGACATACTTCCTGGTGGTGGATTTGAAGCAGGTGAGGGAACAGGGCTGGATGGGGCTTGTATGTGGTGGCCTGTAAAATCATGTTTTCTGTTTTCCCTTGTTTAGTTTTCACCGTTGTTAATTCATAAAGCTTTGTGAACTCGCGTCATGTTTGATTTTCAAGGGAAGTTATTTTCTTTAACAAATAAAGGGGTATTTCTTCATATAATAAGGTAGCAAATCATATTGGAAGTGAGCATCATGAAGTCCTCTTCAACTCAGAGGAAGGCATTCAGGCTCTGGATGAAGTCATATTTTCCTTGGAAACTTACGATATTACAACAGTTCGTGCGTCAGTAGGTATGTATTTAATTTCCAAGTATATTCGGAAGAACACAGATAGTGTGGTGATCTTCTCTGGAGAGGGATCAGACGAACTCACGCAGGGTTACATATATTTTCACAAGGTAAGCACTCTGAAGTGGAGGGAAGTTCATGCTGTATTAAGAAAAGTATGAATTGTTTGACCATTTTCTATCATCTTTCAGTATGACAGTAATAGTTTTGAGTGCCTTGTGAGATTACAAAAGGGAATCTGATAGTGTCTGCTTTCTATCTCTTGGGGAAGAAAGAAATTTTAATAGTGTTAGATAATTTTTATTCTTTAAAACTAGTAATAGACAGGTGTGGTGGCTCATGCTTATACTCCCAGCTACTCAGGAGGCTGAGGTGGGAGGATCACCTGAACCTAAGAGGTCCGAGGCTGCAGTGAGCTGTGATTGTGACACTGCACTCCTGCCTGGTTGACAGACCAAGAACCTGTCTCTTTAAAAAAAAAGCAAAAGTTAAAAATAAATAAATAAAACTAGTTAAGCTTGAGAATCACCTTTCTGCCATTTCTTAGCCGCCTACGGAATTATGACTGTTTCCCAGTGTGTTCATTTTATTCTAATACTAGCAGTTTAAAAGGTATGTTTTGTGAAGCATTGCTTAGCTCTGTTCAGGTATTTACTCCCTTCCCTAAATTTGTTTAGCTTTTTGTCTTATCCACCTTTGGGATTGGAGAGGGAGAAGGACAAACTGCTTTGTGTATCAAAAGCAAAACTCTTGGTATTTTTGTTTGAAATAGGCTCCTTCTCCTGAAAAAGCTGAGGAAGAGAGTGAGAGGCTCCTGAGGGAACTCTATTTGTTTGATGTTCTCCGCGCAGACCGAACTACTGCAGCCCACGGGTAACATTTTAAGAAACTATTGTAAAACAAAAACAAAAAAACATCAAAAATAATTTTAAAAAAAAGGCCCAATACCCTGAAAAAATTAAAAGATCAATAGCTGATTGGCTACATGTTACATACAGTTGGCTATATGTTACAAAGTGTGACTTCTATGGAGAAAATGAAGCAGTTTCTTAACTTAGTCCCCAAAGAGGCCACATTTCAAAGTGTCATGGTCTATGGGGAGAAGTCTTCTTCCATAGGTCGTTTGAGGTGGGGTTTTCACCTTTAAAGGGTAACAACATTCTGCTCACATCTGAACAACCAAGAGGGAAGAGGGAAGGCTGCTACAGCTATTGTTAAGTGTTTTAAAGAGAAATAGGCCGGGCTCAGTGGATGACCTGAGGTCAGGAGTTGGAGACCAGCTGACCAACATGGAGAAACTCTGTCTCTACTAAAAATACAAAAAAATCAGCCAGGCGTGGTGGTGCATGCCAAAAGAGGGAAGTATTGTAAACATGACAATCTTGAGTGCCCACCATGCCTGTTTGGTGCTGTAGTGACCCTGAGGGGATAGGGCAGTGAAGATGCAAGGCGTTTGATTACATTATAAAGAACTGGGGTTTTTTTGGTATCGTTTCTGGTTGTCTAAAGTTATGTTGAGGAACTGAAGACTTTTGCTGTATAGGGTAAACAACTGACATTAAATGTTTTAGTTGCCTCTGCTGAATCACACATAAATTAGGATATAATTAATTATGAGTTTGGGGAATGAACTGAATCTGGTTATTATCCTATCTGCTTGTCTTAACTAGAGTCTCTAGGCTTCAGGAAACTGGTGATATGGCATTTGATGAAATACAGTGGAATGCTAGTTTATATTGTACGTTGAAAACACTGAGTTAGAAAGCTCCAGGCAAGGTATTTTCTTAATGATTGGGTCACTCATGATTTGTAACTTTTTCTGCTTTTTGAAATATGCAATTAACTATTCCTAGAAAGGAAACTAAAAGTAATAGTCTCAAATAGTTAGTTTTACTCCCTAGATGACATGATATGTTTGTTACTTTAAATGAATATATATTTTTTTGTATTCATTCAGTAGTGTAGGGCAGCCTCCTAATGGGAGTCTTGTACTTGTATGTGGCTGTATGATTTTAACATTTCTTAGAATCTGGTTGAATTGATGGGAAACTGAATCAGAACCTAAACTGATAGGCATTAAATATCCATTTTAATTTAGATTTTCTTCTTTTTTCCTTTAAGCCTTGAACTGAGAGTCCCATTTCTAGATCATCGATTTTCTTCCTATTACTTGTCTCTGCCACCAGAATTGAGAATTCCAAAGGTAGGTAAATCAACTCAAGATAGAAACTGTCCAGTGCCACCAGATTATATTTGTAACTTTCACTGATGCTCCTTTTTTTTTTTTTGATGTCAGAATGGGATAGAAAAACATCTGCTGAGAGAGACATTTGAGGACTCCAATCTGATACCCAAAGAAATTCTCTGGCGACCAAAAGAAGCCTTCAGTGATGGCATAACTTCAGTTAA
>NW_016107352.1:4560550-4578978 GCF_001604975.1 Cebus imitator | reverse complement strand
GTCAAATCTTTGAACGCCATTACCCAGGTCGGGCTTACTGGCTGAGCCATTACTGGATGCCCAAGTGGATAAATGCCACTGACCCTTCCGCCCGCACACTGACCCACTACAAGTCAGCTGCCAAAGCTTAGGTGCTCTTCGTGCTGTAATTGTTGTTCTTGTTGTAAAGGTACTATGCAAATATTTCTTCTTGTTGTGTGAGTACTATAATTAGATGGGGGAGCAATGAAAGCCAACTCAGGCTAACTTGAAAAAAATAAAAGTCCTAAATCTTAAACACTGCTATAGTCATTTATTTCTATTCATTCTCTTCATTATTGTTATTTTTATTTTTTTTGTTTTTTGACTTTTATGTGTTTGTTTCTTTATGCCTTGTATCTGATCTTATGTCTGTCCGATCTTGTTTGCTTTTTCTGTCAGGGCTTCTTTTGTTTTCATCTTTATTTTGTTTTCTTGTGTTTTCTTTTCGGTCTTTTGCTTTTTTTCTGTTTTTTCTGTATGTCTTTTATTTTTTTTTTTTTTTCTGCTTTGTTTTTGGCTGCCTAGGTTTTTCTTGCTGTTTGTGTTTTCTGTGGGTGTTTCTGTTTGTTGTGTTTTTTTCTATGGTTGTTCCTTTTTTTTGTCTTTTTTGTTTCGGTTTAGTTTGTTTTGGTTACTTTTTCTAGTTTTTGGCTCGGGTTTTTTTTTTTTTTTTTTTTTTTTTCTTTTGCGTTCCTTATTAATTCTTTGGGTTTTTTAGACTTGTTTTGTCTTTTTTCTTGTTTGCCATTGTAGTTTCAGCGCATTTACTTATTCCTTCTGTCGAGGAGTGAGTATGGTTTTTTTTTGTTGGTCGTTGTTTTTTGACTGTGTTGGTGGGCCGGATTTTTTTGTTTGTTTCTTTTTTTTTGGTGTCTTTTCTTTAGGCTTTTCCTTGCTTTTTCTTCTTTTCTTTTAATGTTCTGATCTTACTTGGTTTAGCAAGTTTTGTTCCTTATTGTTTTTGGTTGTGTGTCTTTTACCTGTGTTCGGCGGGTTTTTTGCGGTTCCGGTGGGCGGTTGTCTTTGTGTTCTTTGTTGGATGGGCTTGACTCAGCTGCCTTTCTTTCTTTTGTCCTATTCCTCCAACTTTGGGTTGTTTTGGTTTGCCTTGTTTGTATTCCTGGCTCTTTGGTTGTTTTCGTTGTGATTCCCTCTTGTTTTTGGGAGTTGTTGTTTTTTTTGAGTTTATATTGTGCCATTTGGCTCTTGTATGTGTTTTAGGTCTCACTTTTTTTTCTGTGCATATCCAGTTACCTCCCACATCCTTTCTTCTAATATGTATTTTGTTTTCTGTTTATGGTTGTTTGTTTTTTTGGTTTTATTTTTTGTATTTCCTTTTTCTGGTGAATTTTTTTCTTTGTTTCTTTTGCTGCGGGCCCTTCTTTTGTTTTGATAGTTACCCTGATGTTTTATGTGGTCGTGTTTGGGTTGAGCTTTGGGTTTTTTTTCTGTCGGTTTTTTTTTATGTTTGTTGTTGTGTTTTTTTTTCAGTGTATCTCTATGTGCCTGTATTTCATTATTTTAGATTAGTTTGTTTTTTTTTTTTTAGTTTGTTTTGTTCTTTTTCCTTGGCTGTTTTTTATTTGTGTGATTTTTGGTCCCTGTCTTCTCTTTCTTTTTGGTTTTCTCTGTTGTTGTGCTTCGGGCTCTTGATTGGCTGGGCTTGTCGGCTGGTGTGCTTGTGCTTGGGGCTTTTTTTTTATGTTTCTTTGAGGTGGGGTTTCTCTGTGTTGATCCTGTTTGTCTTGAACTTTTGTCCTCGATTGATCTATTTAGCTTTTCCTTTCAACTTTGTGGGTGTTCTGTTTTTTGTCACTTTATCTCATGCTAGTTTTTTATTTTTAGTTTTTTTCTTGTGTTTTTTGGTGTTTAAATTGCTTCTATGTCGATTGTTTTGCTTGTATGCGTGTTTTTTTTTGGTTGCGCCTGCTAGGACTTGGTTGATTTAGATTATTATTATTTGGGGTCTTCCTTTCTTTGTCTTTTTGGCGTGTACCGTTGTTGGTTCCCGTATGGTCTTTTCTTCCTTCTTGTTTTTTTCCTGGGTGGGGGATTTGGTTCTGGATTTTTGACTTTAGTGACTCTGATCTGGTGTATTTAGTTGCCACCCAGAAGTTTGATAGTGAAGATACTTAGCTAAGCCAATTTCATAGCAGCAAACTATAGGTTAATTATAATGGCAGCAACTTTCTGGAATTCAAACTACACACAAGATTTACAGAAGTTTCTTGGCACCAAGAATAAAGCTAGCTTTTTCTCTTTTGCAATTTAAATTGTAGAAGGTTTGAAGAAATGGTGCCCTTGGGCTGCTGTACACATGACTTAATAGCTCACTTATTGGCCAAGCCTGTTTTCCTGGATTTTGGTAATTTAGTGCGAAGGAGGCCCTAATCTACACACCATCTCTAACAACAAATAGTCCAGTCGTTTTAAGCATACACTGAGAATATTAGCTGATATTGTTCTGCCATTTCAGTCTGATGTGAGCACCGTCATGAATGACCCACCCTTTAGAGGTTTATTTCACTTTCTCTTAAATTCTGCTAACAGGTACCATATAGTTTGACAGAATTATACACTTCTATTTTAAAAAATGAAAAGTAAAATCCGCCTAAAATCTATTTGTAAAGTTTTAACATTTTTTTTGAAGATCTCTTACTATAAAGGGACATGCCTAGGTAGATTTTGGTTAACATAAGGCCTGAAAGCTTCTAAAGTCCTTTATAAGGAAAACAAAAATGAACGAATCCTAAGCCTATGATAGCCCAGCATCCAAAGGATTATACTTTGTGGGAAATTTGCTTGTATTAGACTGTGGTATGAACATCTTGAGCACAGAGTCAGAGCGTGCTCCTGAATGCCTCCTGTTTTGGAATTGCCCTTAGTTTGGTCTAGAATCTCTGATAAAGGATCCTTGGAGTAGGTTCCTAGGAAGTGAAAGTCTGGCCACGAAGAAGCAGAGTGGAAGCTGAGCAGGGAGGCTGTTACATGTGGTTCTAGACTGTGCAGTGGAAAAATCAATACCAAGCATGTACTTAGCAGCTGTTCTAAGTAATTTTTATTGTTAGCTCATTCCAATCTTAGGAAATGTGGCAGATTTTATTTTCTGAAAGTGGCCATGGCAGTGTTCCTGGTCCCATGTCCTCTTCCAGAGCCTGGCTGCCTCTCTGAAGAAGCAGCCTATCTTCCCTCTCCTTGAGCGTGGGCAAGATTTTGCAATTGCCTTGTAGTAGAGTACAGTGGAAGCGATGCTGTGTGACTTCTGAAAGTAGGTCACAAAAGATGATGTGGCTTCTGCTCTCTCTTTTGATAAGGAAGCCCAGACCATGGGAGAGGCTGTATGTGAGTTTGGGCTGACTGCCCTTAGCAAAGGGCTCAGTCGACAGCCACCAACAACTGCCAGCTGTGTCAGGGAGTGAGCCTCCAGATCATTCCAGCTGCTGATCTTTCAGTCTTTTATGTGGAGCCCACGCATGGGAAGGAGAGACGAGCCATCCCTGCTGTGTGCTCTGTCCAAGTTCTTCATTCACAAATCTGTGAGCATAATAAAAGCTTGTTTGATACCACAAAGTTTTGTCGTTTCTTACACAGGTATACTGACTGGAACAGGTAAACACTGTTATCCCATTTTACACGTATTAAATACATTGCTCAGTCATTTTGCTAATTAGTAAGTGGTGGAACCTCAAATTAGCCAGGTAGGTTGACTGCAGGGCCTATGAGTTGTTCGTTTCTAAATATTGTCTTGCAATGTCAGCCTGAAACTATTGCCTGGGTCTCTGGTGTGAATCGGGAGACTAAGGGAAAGGGCTTCTATTGGGAACAAGAACAGGTAGTGCAGAGAATCTCCCAGGGATTGCAGTGAGGCTAATCATTTTTTGTAATGGCACAGGCTAGGTGATACTGAGAAAACAATCCCCAAATTTCAGTGCATTACCACAGGAAGGGTTTTTTGCTCAAACTGTATGTCCACCTTGGCCTATGGGAGGCTCTGCACATTGTTGAGGAGTTATAAGCACTCTGGAACCCAGGCTGATGGAGGCACAACCTTGACATAATTCCACCATCAGCAAGGCAGGGGATGGATGAAGTAGTGAATTATTTACTGAAACTTAAATCTTCCACTCTGAAGTGACACATCACTTTGGTTCACATTACATATGAGACGTGGCCACACCTAACTGCAAGGGAGCATGAAAGGATGAAAGGAAAATGAACAGCACTAGTAACTCGCCAGATATGCTCTTTGGGAACAAAATATTGAATTTGCTCTCCTATGCAAGAAATATATTCACCACCTTTTGAGGGTTACAGCTGGGGAATTCCATTGTGCAAAGACCCCAAGCCCAGAGTTTAGGAACTCTGGGTGATGTACTTATGTGGAAGTCTGTTTCAGGGCTGAAGATGGGCACTTAATGAACTAAGAAAAAAGTAATCTGCTCCCCATCCGTCCAATATATAATTGATCAGGAATAGAATAACTGCGGCAACAACAAAATACATTCAAAAAGGATAAAACAGAAGAAATACCAAACCCTACTCAGGAACAATTTTGATATCCTGCAGTCAGCCTCCAAGTCCAGCAGAAAATTGCTCTTCAGGGGTCAGCCAAGACATCATCAGTGTGTTGGTAGAAGAAAGCAGATTGAAAAAACTAGGGGAATCGGTATCTGAGCACAGGTGAGAAATGGAAGAGTTTGGAGGGGAAGGGCTGATTTCTAGCCATAAAGCCACTTTGGTTCATACCATTATAATTTTGGTTATACAGTGTTAACATTAATTGGTTACCCTTCTGAATGCCAAGGACTGCTCTAAAAGCTATAATCAATCTTCACAACAGCTTGTGAAGTTTGTTCCTTTGAGCTCATCCATATTTTGTGGATGAGAAAAGCAACATACAGAGGTGTTATGTTGCATGCCTGAGGTCACATAGCTAACACGTAATAGAAGTGGGATATTGGATCCCAGGCTTCAGGGTTTTAGAGACCTTATGCTTAACCCCTACTCTGTGTTACCTTTCAAAGGGATAGGCTATAGAATATAATTATGTACATGGAAAAAATATAATTCGATATTTTTTCTCAAATTCTTGTCTTGTTAATGGGAGTATATGGTCTATTTTATGGGTAGCTCATAAGTTATTTAGCACAATTAAAAATTTAAGCATAAGATTATTTTAATTTTTAAAATTTGTCATGTATATGTATGGATTATTGGTGCAATTTAGGTCTTCTGTGACTTAGATGTGATTTCGATCTGTGAGTTTTTACCCTACCTAGTCAATAAATTGATACCAATAAATAAATTCATAGTCCTCTTTGCAACTTGGTGAATTTTTAATAATACTAGGAAGAAAGCCATACCTAGAAATTGCCAGTATATTTTAGAAATTGGTTGTGGCAGTATAAAATATTTAATATCTGAGGACTACAATATAAAACAAATCCACAGGGTGGCAGCAACAGCACATGTTTTTCTCCAGAGGCAATTTTATACCTTTCCTGAAGGTAGTGGTGTGGGGAAACTATTTTATGCTGAATTGCAAAGATGACATCTTTATTTTATAAAATCATCCAAGCACAAAACTTATTAGTGAGCAGTGTTAACTTGTAGACATCATATGACTGTTGTACAGGCCACTGTGAACTTGTTTATGTATTGTTTTTGTGAAACTTTTATCTTTCTCTTCTTGATCCACTAGCCTAAATATACCTGCACAATGTGCATTCTTACATAAGTGAGATCCTTTATACTCTGGAAGGTAAGAAAAGATGTGAACAACCTCAAAGCTGTTATTTGCTTTTTGAATGTAGGAAAAATCTACATAAACTCATTTTCATAATTACCCACTCTACTGAACCCTAACTTGTCTCAGTTTATGCAAATGTAGCTAAAAGACAAAATGTGTTTTGAGCACTTAGTTTACACATAATACCATCTAATGTGTCCTGATGACTTACTGTGCACCTAACAGTTGTTTAAGACCATACTCAATCTGTATGACAATTCTGAGAGGTACCTACTATTGGTACCATCCCCATTTTATGGTAGAAGAAACCACGTACTAGCAGCCCAAACACTGAACAAGAAGATGGTCAATTTGTGGCCAATGGAATCGTCTGTCAATTATAACGGATACCACAGAAAAGAGTTCTATATTACAAGACAATTTTCATATGTAGATAGATGACTCATAGAACTTGGTGAGCCCCCATTACGATGACCTTTCTGTGCAAGAAGTGCCTTTAGTTCCTATCAGGAAACCTATATCCTCTGTCCATTAACTTTATAGTTCACAGAATCGAATTCACAGGCAGTGGTTTTAGTGGCAATGTTGGAAGTTACAGAGCAGCAGGTTTGAAAATGCAGGGGCAGGGAGGAATCCAGCATGTGTCTTGGTCCACTTTAGGGAGTGCGAAGAAAACACAGTTAAGAATGATTCGTATTATTGGATAAAGTGGCTGAGTTTCTGGGGCTCTGTACCAACTGACCAGATCAAATTCAATGAACTGCTAGCTTGGGAGCTTAGCTAAACACACCAAAGGCAACACCATAGCAATCCTATTGCATTATCCTGTGACCGAGGGTTATGTAAGACATTATCTATTGTATTTGGCTCGAGTTGTTTAGGGTGTATGCTCCCAAATGACCACAAGGTGGGGCTAGATGTTACTCAACTAGCTGTTCACAAACTGGGGAATTTTTCTGTTGGTCTTAACTTCTGAATCCTGTGCATCTGTTAATTTGTAGTTTAGCACTTTTTGTGGTCATAGATTAAAACCAAAACCCCAGATATTGACCCTGTACTCATCTTTGTCATATTGTGCCATGTGATATGTAGTGTCACAGACCTTGAAGTGCATTGCAAAGCCAGCTTTCTTCCATCATCCTGACGTTGAAATATACTATGCCCTGTGCTCCACCCTGCCTCTGATTCACCTTGGCTAGTGGTGGGGAGGTTGCCTCCCCAGCTGAGATAGGAAATACAAGAGAAAGCAAGAGTTGTGGAGGGCCGGTGGAGATGGGGGGAAAAATGTGAATTCTTCTTGGGGCAGTAATATGGTTTAGATGTTTGTTCCCTCCAAAATTATGTTGAAATGTGACCTCCAATGTTGGAGGTGGGCCTAGTGGGATATATTTTGGTCATGGGGACAGATCTCTTATGAATGGCTTAGTGCCATCCCCTTGTTGATGAGTGAGTTCTTGCTCAGTTAGTTCACATGAGATCTGGTTGTTTAAAAGAATCTAGGCTCTCCCCCCACCCCCACTGTTTGCTCCCTCCCTGGCCATGTGACCTGCCTGCTCTGCCTTTGTCTTCTTCCATGGGCAAAAGCTCCCTGAGGTCTCCCCAGAAGTCTAGCAGATGCTGGTGCCATGCTTGTATGGCCTGCAGAACTGTCAGCCAAATAAACCTCTTTTCTTTCTTTTTTCTTTCTCTTTATTTATTTATTTTTTATTGCATTTTAGGTTTAAATCTCTTTTCTTTATAAATTACCCAGTGTCAGGTATTCCTTTGTAGCAATGCTAAAGGACTAGAACAGGCAGCAAAGTTTGTGATGACAGCAGTGAACCATATGGACCATGTGATATGTAATGTCGTACGTTATCACCCAACCAGAAATTACTGACATGCTGCAAGGGGCCAGGCAGGTGGACATGTGAAGCCTCCTGGGCTGGGGTGGGAGCTGTGGCCACTGGCAAAGAAAACCCAGGCACAGTCTGCTCCTCAGATCCAGCTTTTCGATGCCACGTGCCAACACTGGTGGTCTTTTATTGTGAGAGAATCCAGAAATCCAGATTTTTGTGAAAATATTTCCTGATTTTAAAATATCGATTACAATGTTTAAGAATTTTCAGGTCAAACAAACCACATCCTGTGTGTTAACATTAACTAGAATAACCTACACATGCTCTGTACAAGTCACATCAGCAGTAGCCCTCCCTTGACTCTTCTTCCTAATATAAAGACCAGAACATTGTTAAACACCAGAAGGAATTTTGTGCAGTTTTATTTCACTTCTGCATGGAGGCATTCCTTCAACAAGCCTGCGTTGAGTGCCTTCTCATCAGGCGTTACTCTACTCAGTGGAGAATAAGGGCTGTATGTGTAGGGAAGGAATATGTCCTTTCCCCACCCATCCTAGGTTTGTGGCCAAGGCTCCTATAACAAAACACAGATTAACAAGAAAAAGGCATACACATTTATTTATTTATTTAGGAGACAGAGTCTTGCTTTGTCATCCAGGCTGGAGTGCAGTGACACAATCTTGGCTCACTGGAACTTTGACTTCCCGGGTTCAAGAGATTCTCCTGCCTCAGCCTCCCAGGTAGCTGAGACTGCAGGCATGCACCACCATGTCCAGCTATTTATTTATTTATTTTATTTTGGTAGAGATGGGGTTTCGCCATGTTTCCCAGGCTGGTCTTGAACTCCTGAGCTCAGGCAATCTGCCTGCCTTGGCCTCCCAAAGTGTTAATAAGTTACAGGCATGAGCCACTGTGCCCAGCCAAATTTATTTAATATAAGTTTTATGCAACATGAGAAACTTCATAAGAAATGGAGACACAAAGAAATGGTTAAGCCAGTATATTTTTATGTTAGGGTTGATGAACAGTGGATGGCTGAGAAATGTGATAGGACAGAGAAGGTATGATCTGATGGCAACAAACTGGGGGAAAGTTAAAAGGCTGTTTGCTCAGATTCCATTGTGGTCCTTCATCTTTAGAGATAAGGATGCTCCTTTTTCTCTTGGTGTCGAGGACACCTCTTCCATAAGCGTCTTATGTCCTACTCAGGGAAAGGTAAAAAAAAAAAATCTTCCTAGGTTTTATCATCTGCTTCAGGGAAGATGGTGGAGGTTGCAGTGAGCTGAGATTGTGCCATTGCACTCCAGCCTGGGCAACAGAAGGAGACTCAAGTCTCAAAACAAAAAACAAACAAAAAAGAACTGAGGAAACCAGAAAATAGGACAGGGGATAAGTAAAGTTTCTGCCGTAGCCTTAGCCTGCTGCCACAGAGAATTTGAATGGCATCACAAAGTTGGCATCACCTTAAGGTGAGGAGACCAGGTGATTGTGGGCCTACATGTCAGCCCTCAGCTGTGAATGCCTTTGGAGGAAGGCAAAGTCTTTCAGAAACTTCTAGGTGAATAGCAATTCTTCAGAGGAGGCTGCAGTTGTGAGCCATTGGTGACTATCATTCACAGCAGCTGGGGAACTTAGTGTACCAATCTGGTAAGGCTTTGGGGTGGACGAAGCACCTATAGTATTACTGCATTTTGTCATACTGATTTCTACAAATGTGTAGTGAGTGTTACAGGAATGGTAATCATTCAAGAAAACTGTTGTTTTATTCCTCATCAACATGCTAATTGTAAGTTTGGTAACTTTTTTAGTCTTGCGTGTTTTCCTTTTTAAATATAGTTTTATTTTTGGTTATCCAGTCCTTCTAAAACCTAACTTTTTTCTACACACCTTAGTTTCTGAATATTTCTTTGCACCTAGATAATTTCTTTTCATCTTTGGAACTTACTGTAGATGCTAGTTTCTCTGAGAAGCCTCCCTCAATCCCCTAAAGCTGGGATACTTTCCTGCTACTCAGTTCTCATAAAATCTGAGTTTAGTCTGGTTTTCATGACACTATAGCAATGTTGTAGAATTATCTAGCTATGTGAGTAATCCAGCTATGTGTCTGAGTCACTCAGGGTTGATCAGGAAAACAGAAAATACTCCATATTTAGGAGGCAGAAGGGGTTTGTTATTAGGAATTAGGGGCTTGCTTGACTATTGGAAAAGCTGGGGAGTACTGAAGGCCATGTAATCCAGGGGGAGGGAAGCGGACACTGGAGATCTCATCCTGAAGCAATAGGGCAGGGACTTCTCAGGAACTTACCAGTAAGCTGCTGCAAGTCTTAGGAATCTGTAAGAGGTCCTCCACTGTCTCATAGTGCAGTAGGGACACAGATGGGTTCTCCAGAGCTCACCAGGGAACCAATCTGAATCTCTCATTTGCTTCAGTCAGGATGCAGTTGCCTCTAGAGAATAAAACTTCTCTTTTTCTTCTGTCTTCCAAATCTTGAGTGACTTCTACGGGCAGCTCTATGTCCTAGGTAAATAGATTGTGGGAGAAGCCCTTAAAAGGGATGATGGTGATGCCCAGTTGACAACAGATAATTCAGCATAGTATCTCATGATAAACGTCAAGAGACAAAATTGCAACAAGTTTAAATTATCAAATTGGCTTTTATTTGTGATTCATGAGTCAGGTAGCATCTCATCTAAAAAACGAAGTGGTGCTCTGTTGGGCATGATGGGAGAGTCAGTTTTTAAAACCTTGAGAAGGAACAAGGCTATTATTTCTTTTTAGCTGGAACCACAGGCATGCACCACTATGCCTGGCTAATTATTTTATTTTTTTTATAGAGACAGCATTACTCTATGTTGCTCAGGCTTGTCTTGAACTCCTGGGCTCAAGCTGTTCTCCTGCTTCTGCTTACCAAAATGCTGGGATTACAGGCATGAGTCATGACACCTGGCCTGGAATCACTTTTCTATGGGAGAAAAACCCCAGCAGCTGAGTAGGCTTTTAAATTAGCTCGAATTATGGCTAAGCAAGAGTTGATCATGACCAATAGAGGCAAACTTGCTGTAGCATGACTGAAATCCTTCCCTTTAAGATCCACAAATTTTTTCCAATCAAATGAAAATAGAGTGGTGTCTGTTGGGCATGGTGAAGAGTCGGTTTTTAAAAGCTTGAACAGGTACAAGAAACAACATCATACAAAAAGCAGATTGGTTAACAGACGGTTACTTTCTTTGTAAGGGTTAAAGCAGAGGGGACTTCCTTATCATACTGGCTAAAACTGGCCTCTGGGGATTTGGCTATTCTTTCTTTTTCTCTCTTAATTTCTCAGAAGGTCAGATAAAAAGCTTAGTTTCGGTTTGGTGAAGTGGAACTTCAGCATGGGCTTTAGCTTGGTCTGCTGGGGCCTAGTGCAGGAGCTCAGTTCAAACCAATGGCCTTCTAGAAATTTTACTTAACATAGAGTATGAGCTTTTCACCAGTTGGAGAATGTATCTTTTTTCATGTTTATGTTCCCAGAGTCTAGTGCAGTTCCTGCAAAATAAAGGTTTTCAAACTATGTTCATTAAATAACAGAATAAGTAATCAGGAGAGAACAATAGCTGCCTGAAACCAGATAATTTCGGTTATGTTATAAACGATGTTATGAGAGATCTCATACTACTCTAGAGTAGTTAATCTCTAGAAAGCCTCGTATTTAGTAATTTATGATAGAGATAACTGCATTTTGAAAAAGTATAACAGGTTGATATTTTTTCTACGTTGACCAAAACTGTCACATTTCTGAAAGCTAAAGTCCTAGGAAGAAGGAAACCTTTACAAATCAGGGCACTGAAGCTGTCGAGGCTTGTTAGGCCAATCTCTGCAATATCGTTACCTCTTTTCAAGTTGAAGTTTCTTCCAGCCCTCAGGAGCCATGTGTATATTTAGTGAGCTGCCACGAGGTGGTACTCTTGCTTATTTGTTGTAGTAGGCCACTGCCTTCCAGACAAGGGATGTGATGGAGTCAGAGATGTTCATCTTAAAGCAACTAAACTGTCCCTCAAATTATAACATGGTCGTTAGTTGACATCAGATACACACATTGCTTCAAAAAAGAATTAAAGCAAACGCAAAAGTGAAAGAGAAAATCAGAGCCTAACATCGTTGCCTATAATGACACCATCTGAGTTACTGGACAACTGGCGCTAGAATCTTGTTCTGTGAGGTATTCCCAGGGGCTCTTACCCTCAGTTAACTCTGTCCCTGCTGCCTGTGTAAGGTGAGATGATTCAGAAGTTTATTGTCTTATCTTACTTCTGAAGTCTATGGGGGACTCACTTTTCTTCCTCTGTCCCTGCCCCTGCCCCTACTTCTTTTTGTTTGTTTTTGAGACAGTACCTCCCTCTGCCATCCAGGTTGGAGTGCAATGGTGCGATCACAGCTCACTGCAGCCTTGAGCTCCATCCAGGGCTGAAGTGATTGTCCCACCTTAGCCTCCTGAGTAGCTGAAACCACAGGCATACAGCAACATGCCCGGCTAATTATTTTACTTTTTATAGAGGCAGGGTTCCCCTATATTGCCCAGGCTTGTCTTGAACTCCTGGGCTCAAGCTGTTCTCCTGCTTTGGCCTCCCAAAATGCTGGGATTACAGGCATGAGTCACTACGCCTGGCCTGGAATCACTTTTCTATGGAAGAAAAACCCCAGCAGGTGAGTAGGCTTTTAAATTAGCTCAAATTATGGCTAAGAAAGAGTTGATCATGACCAATAGAGGCACACTTGCTGTAGCATGACTGAAATCCTTCCCTTTAAGATCCACAAATTTCTTTCCAACCAAATTAAAGCTTTCCATAGGACTTAAACTTTTTTTTTAAATCACAAAAGTAATTTGTACTCATTGTATAAAACCCCCAAAATAAATATAAACAAAGACAAGGAAGAAAAACGTAATGAATCTTAGCCTCAATAACCAATCACATTTTAGAGAATGTCCTTTATTCATAATTTATTTATACATGTGATTGACTTGGTCTACTCTTAGTACATACTCTGTTCCAGGCACCATGCCAGGTTTTGAGTTTGCAAAGAAGAACAAATAGTCTTTCTCTATAAAACAGATATAGCCCCTCTCTCTCTGGTTATATATATACATGCATATATAAGTTTGATAAAAGAGTGTCGTATTTTACAAACAGTGGTTCCTCTGTGTCTTCAGTTCTGCATTTATGAGTTCAACCAACCACAGATAAAAAATATTTGGAAAATTTTTTTTTACAGTACAATAGAAAATAATACAAATAAAGACCAGTGTAGTATAAAACTACTTACATAGCAATTGCAATGTGTTAGGTATTATAAGTAATTTAGAGAAGATTTAATGTATCTGAGAGATGTAAGTTAGATGCAAATGCTATGCTAGTTTATATCAGGGACTTGAACATCCTTGAATTTTGATGTCCACTGGGATCCTGAGACCAATTTCCACGGATGTGGAGCCTTGCTTTTTCCCATTAATGATATACTAAGAACATTTTTTCATGTCATTAAATAATTTTCAAAGGCGTTATTTAAAATTCATATTTTATTTTCTAGATATACCATAATTTATTCTTTAAATTTTCCTATTCTTGAAAATATACATGTATCTACTCTTTTATTACAAAAAATAATGATTCACAGCTATGAAAATATGGTCAGAATGAATAAGATCTAGTATTTGATAGTACAACAGGGTGACTACAGTCAATAATAATTTATTGTGCATTTCAAAGTAACTAAAAGTATAATTTTATTGTTTGTAACACAAAAGATACAGGCTTGAGATGATAGACACTTCCATTTACCCTGATCCTGTATTCTTTAGTAAAGATTATGAACTCACGGTTGCCAATGCAACTGCTTTTGCTCAATGTTTATATTCTGATTGCTCTGGGTCCTGTTTGCACCAATAAAATTGTAGAGGGCAAGAAATAAACAAGTGTGTTTTTATCTGTGAGTGCATTGTTCCCTAGAAATATAATTATTTTTCGTTCACTTGAAATTGTCTTTGATCAACAAGTTGGTATGAACCAGAAGTTTTTTGGTCGCCTGCAGATGGCAGTGATTGTTAACTTGTCATTCTAAATACAAGGTGTTGGTTTTATCCAGGAGTCTAAAGTGCTATATTAATGGCAGGGTTTATTGTGTTCTAATAAAAATTAGAAAGAGTCACACGCTGCCTTTGGGGGAGAGGACTGAATTTATATGCTTGATATAATGTCATTAAAAATATTAGTTAGCTAGACATGGAACACAAAAGAGCTATGAAATTAACTTCACCTGAGTATGCAAAATATTGAATAGTGATGAGGATTTAAGAACAAAATTTGATTATTGTGACCAAATCAAGTAACAATGGAAAATTAGATTCCAAAATATACTTAAAATATGATAAAATCTGTCCTTTAAGTTTCAGCTCCAGGACAGGTTGTGGCAGTAATGGTTCATTGTTCTTTGCAGACACTGGTAAGATACATTCTGGAATACAGACAACAAATGATGCAGTCCAAATGGAAAGAATCATCAGAAAGGTAATGGAAATCGAAGTACAAACACCACCTTCCTATAATGTAAGTTCTTGGATAGTGTATACAAATCTGAGAAAGATAGAGTGGAGCTGCAGAAGTCTAGGAAGAGTCCACTAAAATAGTCAAAAGAAATGATCAGGAACCGTGTTAAGGTGGACTGAAAAGATGGGTCTTCACCAAGCAATAAAAAGGAAATGGGAATGTGATCAGAATTATTTTTTCCATGGTCATCGGGCATTGCCTTACCTTGTAAGGGATTAATATATGCTTTCAGATGTGTACATTCATGGAATTTGATATCAAGAGTGTGTAGAAGATAAAAATACAAACATGTTGGAGGTGACGCAACTAAATAAGGTGCTTTCTAATAAGTTTCAAAAGGGAGAAAATGAAAGTCTTGGAGATACATCCTGTCTTCTGAGGTTGAAGTAACTGAGCGAAGACAGCTCTGCCCTTCTATAAATGACTGTGGGTTATGGAGACATGAACTAGAGATTATGTTTCTATATAATCTAGGTCACATGAACTAGAGATTATGTTTCTATATAATCTAGGTCACATGAACTAGAGATTATGTTTCTATTTTTATCAGAATTACAATTCAGTTTGAAAAGGTAAATGCAAAGCATTGTACTACGATGAGTCTAGAAAATTTATAGATTGAATTGACTATTCAATCATGTATTGAATAATCTTATTGGAGGTGTTCAGAGGAAACTGGACAGATCTTATTGGAGGTGCTAGAGGAGACATGCATTTGATGTGACTAGATTCGATTTGTGATTCTATGATTTACTCTTTTGAAAGGGCTCCTAAGAAAGGAAAATGAGGATAAATCTTACGAGTAGTATGAACCTAAATATAAAATATTTTGATTTAGCAATAGATAATGGAGCTTCAAGTTCTCTTTATTTCTCTGTCTCCAAATTGAAATTTCTTCATTTATTTATTCAGTAGCTCCTAATCTGAGCCAGCACTATAGGCCAACAGTAGTTTCTCAATACTTGTTAATTTAGTGGACAGATTATAACTAGTAGGAGAACAACTAAGATCAAACCAGAGTTTCCCTCCTATGTGGGCAGAAAGAAAATAATGAGGAAGAAAGAAACAGAGTTGAAGAAATGGGCTGTAGATCAACTAAGGAATTAACTATGATGTGAAGTGTCAGAAGTGTTCCTAAGTAGTGCTTTAACTTAGAATTATCCCATAAATTTTGAAATATATTTTATTGTCACCTGTTAAAAATACTTCCAATTTCCCTATTGATTTCTTCTTTGACCTATGGGTTTCTTAGAAGTATGTGATTTAGTTTTCAAGTATTTGGGGAATTTCCCAGAATTTCTTTATTTGTTGATTTCCTATTTTATTTCTAAAGAAAGCATTGTTTGTATGATTCGAATTATTAAAAATTTATTGTTTTTAAAACTTTTATTTTAGTTTCAGGGGTACATGTGCATATTTTTTATATAGGTAAACCCAGGTCCTGAGGGTTATTTTGCCATCAAAGTATTAAGCCTAGTACTCAATAGTTATTTTTTCTGATCTTCTCCTTCCTCCCATCCTGCACCTTCTGATAGGCTGCAGTGTCTGTTGTTCCCCTCTATGTGTCCATGTGTTCTGATCATTTAGCCCTCACTTATAAGTGAGAACATGTGGTATTTGGTTTTCTGTTCCTGCATTCATTTCCTAAGGATAATGACCTCCAACTCCATCTATATTGCTGCAAAGAACATGATCTCATTCTTTTTTATGGCTGCATAGTATTCAATGTTGTATATGTACCACATTTTCTTTATCCATTCTACCATTGATGGGCATTTAGTTTGATTCCATGTCTTTACTGTTGTGAATAGTGCTGCAATGAACATGCATGTGCATGTATCTTTATGATAAAAGCGTTTATATTCCTTTGGGTATATACCCAGCAGTGGGATTTCCATGTCAAATGATAGTTCTGTTTTTAGCTCTTTGAGGATTTGCTAAACTGCTTTTCACAGTGGCTGAACTATGCATTTTCTTTTCTGTGTAGCCTCACCAGCATTGGTTGTTTTTTGGCATTTGTGTAAGAACCATTGTGACTGGTGTGAGATGGCACCTCATTGTGGTTTTGATTTGTATTTCTCTAATAATCAGTGATGTTGAACTCTTTTTCTTATGCTTGTTGGTCACATATATGTCTTCTTTTGAAAAGTGTCTATTCATGTCCTTTGCCCACTTTTTAATGGGATTATTTGTTTTTGACTGTTGAATTTTTAAGTTTCTTATAGACTGTGGATATTGGACCTTTATTAGATAAATAGTTTGCAAAAATGTTCTCCTATTTTGTAGGTTGTCTGTTTATTGACAGTTTCTTTTGCTGTGCTGAAGCTCTTTAGTTTAATTAGATCCTATTTGTCAATTTTTGCTTTTGTTACAATTACTTTTGGCATCTTTGTCATGAAATCTTTACCCATTCCTATGTCTCGAATAATACTGTCTAGGTTGTCTTTAAGGGTTTTTATAGTTTTGGGTTTTACATTTAAGTCTTTAATCTATCTTGAGTTGATTTTTGTATATGGTGTAAGGAAAGGGTCCAGCTTTAATCTTCTGCCTATAGCTAGCCAGTTATCCCAGCATCACTTATTGAATAGTAAGTCCTTTCTCTATTGTTGTTTTTGTCAGCGTTGTCAAAGATCAGATAGTTGTTGGAGGTGTGCAGCCTTGTTTCTGGGCTCTCTATTTGGATCCATTTGTCTGTGTGTCTGTTCTTGTACCAGTACCACGCTGTTTTGGTTACTGTAGCCCTATAGTATAGTTTAAAATTAGGTAGCATGATGCTTTCAGTTTTATTCTTTTGCATATGATTGCCTTGGCTATTCAGGCACTTTTTTGGTTCCATATGAATTCTAAAATAGTTTTTTCTTTACCTTTGAGTGACTGCACAGAATGGGACTTTTGGATTTGGGTAGTCTCTTAGTATATTGCCGGGTTAAATAAAACTGGCTGCTAATGCTGCTGTAACAAACAACCCACAGATTTCAGTGCTTAACATAATAGTGTTTTTCTATTTTTCATAGCCTAAATAGTGAGAGGCAACTGTTTCTTTAATGATTGAGGTACTCAGTCTCCTTTATTTAGTGAATTTATCATCCTCTAAGTTCTTTTCAAATTTCTGCACTGGAACCTCTGCATTCAGCTGCCTAATGAGTGAAGAGAAAGATCATGAAAGATTATATGAGAAGTTCTAGGAGTCAATTTTGAAAGTGTTTTACAATACCTCTGCTTACTTTCCATTAATTGGATTCCAGTCACATGGCCCAACATACTAGTAAGGTGGGCAGAAGATGTTTAGGGGAGTTCTCAGGAAAAAGAGAAACAGCATGGATAATGAGGAGTGCTAGTGTTCTTAGCTGTAATAAGTTTAGAATTATGAACTAGGCTATTAGATAAAGGCATATATTTCTTGAGTGTATATACTTTCTGAAGTTATTGATTGATTTCATCTCTAAACAGAACATCTTAAGCTTTCTTCCTGTAAAACTGCAGAAAGTTTTAATGAAGTCCTTATAGGATTGCTGCTTGTCACCTTTCATTTAATAGCTGTTTCTGGCTTTTGATGTTTCATCTTTGCTACTGCAGGCTGACCCTATTTGCTATAAACATGAGCATAACTTCCTTTCTTCATTCTCTAAGCCCACACCAAGACCACACCAACACAAGCTAGACAATAGGTAGTAGTGCTTATCAGCTTCTGACCTCAGGTGATCTGCCCATCTCAGCCTCCCAAAGTGCTTGGATTACAGGCATGAGCCACCATGCCCTGACATAAAAGGCCTTTAAAAAATTTCCCTGAATAACAATTTTCTCCCTCAAGTGCTCTCCTACTTCCTAGAAAAAGGATGCCGCATATCTTCTTGCTTTGGTTTTTTTTTGTTTGATTCCCTCTGTCATTATTTCTCCTTATACCAGTGGCATATTCTAATAGGGCTTTTATAACTTTAGGAAACATTTAAAAAGCCAAAGGAAATCTGAACTTTCAAAGAATCATTAGGAAAATGATGCAGACATTCTTTTTTTCCCCCATTTATTTATTTTATTGCATTTCAGGTTTTGGGGTACATGTGAAGAACATGCAAGATTATTGCATAGGTATACACGTGGCAGTGTGATTTGCTACCTTCCTCCCCAACACCTACATCTGGCATCTCTCCCCCTGCTATCTCTCCCCAGCTCCCCACCCCCCACCCTCCCTCCCTTATTTCCCCCCAACTGACCCCAGTGTGTGGTGCTCCCCTCCC
>NW_016107352.1:4553181-4559655 GCF_001604975.1 Cebus imitator | reverse complement strand
AATTATCACTATTTGAAGATACTGATACTAGGATATGATGTATTGGCTTCCATGTGGATTTAGATTTCTGCTTTTTCTGCAAGAAATGGCATCAAACCTGGGAATGATTCCTATTATCAGTTAAATTTTTATCATGTAGGGGTAATTAAAACATTTCACAATAAGTATAATTTAAAGTAAAGGAAATTGTCTTAAATTTCCCAAGGCTAAGATTATTAGATAGTAAAGCTTTTAGAAGCAGTGACGTGAAGGAAATACAAGAATGATTAATTAACTTTACAGATATTCTAAACTCTCAGCCCACCCAGTACAGAGCTCTATGTGGTATTAATAAATTGACTTTAATTTTCTGTGCCCAGGATTATCTTCCCAAATAATGAAAATTGTCTGAATTCCACCTTTTCTATAATTAATAGGTGTTTACAAAGTATACTAGTCCATTTTCATACTGCTATGAAGAAATACCCAAGACTGGGTAATTTATAAAGAAAAAGAGGTTTAATGGACTCACAGTTCCACATGGCTTGGGAAGCCTCAAATCATGGTGGAAGGTGAAGGAGGAACAAGGGCACATCTTACATGGCATCAGGCAAGAGAGTGCGTGCAGGGGAACTGCCCTTCGTAAAACCATCAGATCTCATGAGATTTATTCATAAACACCAAAACAGTATGGGAAAACCTGCCCCATCATTCAGTTACCTCCCATCAGGTCCCTTCCAGAACTTGTGGGGATTACAGGAGCTACAGTTCAAGATGAGATTTGGGTGGGGACACAGCCAAACCATATCACAAAGGAATTAGATAATTTTGTGTGTATATATTATATGTATTGCTTTCAAGATTTTTATTTTATTTTATTTTTTAAAGATGGGGCCTCACTCTGTTGTCCAGGCACTATAGCCTTCAACTCCTAGGTTGAAGCAATTCTCCCACCTTAGTGTCTGTTTGGGCTCCTTGCTAGCTGGGACCACAGGCAAGTGCCATCATGGCTGGCTACAAGATATCTTCCTTACCCTAAAAGTACTTTCAGTTCCTACTTATCAGGGACTGATTAAATGGCTGTCTTCCTTCTGTTGTTCCCATTCTTATCATTCTGTATTTGTCTGGGATATCAATACATTTTAGTGTTCCAAATCAGAAACTTTCAAGTCATCCTTGACTTTTTTTTCTGCTCCATTCCCAAACTCCAAACCCAAAAGGTCCATTAAAATAAATTATTTCTTCCTTTGAAATAACTTTCAGATTTTGTGTATTCCCTACATTTCAGCTGCCACTTTGGAGAATAGTCTTTTATTACTGAACTTCCTAGCTGGTCTCCCAGCCGTCATCAGTCTCTCTCTTTTGAGTTAATCCTGCTTTTTTTATGAATTTTAGCTTCATGGTTATCCCTTTTAGGAAAGCCACAAATTCTAAATCGCTTATCCTGCTTCTTAGGGCCTTTCATAAGTATATTTTTCTCTGAGTCTCCAACCTATTTCCAGCTATTTCAATGCCCATCTGGGCTGATAATGTAGATTTTCCATAGGAAAGTCTTTTAAAAAAATTTTAAAGGGAAGATGATGCTTACAGATAATTATTAGGTAGCTTGAAAATTGTTTTCAATGCAGTACAATTCCCTGAAGATGCGTCTAGTTGATATACAAAATATAATTTATTTATTTCCCCTAGAGCCAATTGCTGTGTGCCTTGGGTAAATCACTTGGCCACTTGCCTTGATGATAAAGAAATGATAGTAACTCCTGATCCCCATTTATTTCTTGTAATAATGAGTAATCGAAGGAGATGGTAGGCAAATAGATGTGGGACTCATAAGAAGTTTATGAGTCAAAAAGGTGTTATTGTTGGTTTTGAAATGGATGCAAAGCTGATCCATTAATGAATCGGCTCCTCTCACCCTCAAGAAGATAGCACTAGAGATGCTGATTACTATGTCTGGTCTCTGCTTCTTCTACTCTATGGAATCGCCCTAGTCTTCAACCTCTCATGAAGAAACAGTCTCAAGGGATTAAGTTATTTACTTTGTAACCTACTTTCCCAGTTTATTGGACCCAGGGCCAGTAGGCATTGTCTGTTTGGACTGTTATAACAAAGTACCATAGAATGAGTAGCTTACAAACAGCAGAAACTTATTTCTCACATTTCTGGAGGCTGGAAGTTCAAGGTCAAGATGCTGGTAGATTCAGCATCTAGAGAGGGTCTGCTTCCTGGTTTGTAGACCTAGCTGTGTCCTCACATGGTAGAAGAGGACAACTGTGCTCTCTGTAGCCCCTAATAAGGGTACTAATCCCATTTTTCTTCAGGGTTCTACCCTCGTGAACTAATTACCTACCAAAGGCCCTACCTTCTAATATCGTTACATTAAGGATTGGATTTCAACATATGAATTTGAGGGGATGCAAACATTCAGTCCATAGCTGACAGTACACCCAAAGATAGCTCAACCACAGACCCAAGCCAGTGGCCTATGGCTTAGCTCACTCAATTACATTTACTCTTCAGTTAGTTTGAAGAGTAACATCAAGAGGCTTGAAAAGTTAATGATGGTAGCTGAAGGATGCAAAAAATACATAATATTTTTAAGAGCAATTTTATCAACATTTTGCTTATTTTATTTCATTCACCACCTCCAGTTTCTTCTCTTGTATTTTAAAAGCAAATCTCAGATGCCATGTTATTTCATCTCTAAATACTTTGTTATGGACTTAGAACAGATGAAGTTTTTAAAAAAAAATGTTCTTACAGAACTAATAGTAATTTTTAAACATTGTCTGATACCTAGTCCACATTCAGATTTCTCCAGTTGTCTCAATTATGTCTTTTTAAAGTTAGTTTGAGTTAGAATCCAAACCAAACCTTCATATTACATTCGGTTATTCTATGACAGCTCCCTCCAGTTGTTTGGTCCTGTGGAATTTCTCATATTCTGAATTGGGTTGATTGCTTCTTTTTCAAATTATTTTATATATATATAGAGAGAGAGCTGCATTTTAGGTTTTGGGGTACATGTGAAGAACATGCAAGATTGTTGCATAGGTACATACGTGGCAATGTGGTCTGCTGCCTTCCTCCCCATCACCTATATCTGACATTTCTCCCCATGTTCTCCGTCCCCAACTCCCCACTCCCCCGCTGCCCTCCCCTAGTTCCCCCCCACAGACCCCAGTGTGTGATGCTTCCTTCCTTGTGTCCATGTGTTCTCATTGTTCAACATCTGCCTGTGAGTGAGAACATGTGGTGTTTGATTTTCTGTTCTTGTGTCAGTTTGCTGAGAATGATAGTTTCCAGTTTCATCCATGTCCCTACAAAGAACACGAACTCATTGTTTTTTATGGCTGCATAGTATTCCACAGTGTATATGTTCCACATTTTCCCATTCCAGTCTATCATTGATGGGCATTTGGGTTGATTCCAAGTCTTTGCTCTTGTAAACAGTGATGCAATGAACATTCGTGTGCATGTGTCCTTATAATAGAATGATTTATAATCCTTTGGATATATGCCCAGTAATGGGATTGCTGGGTCAAGTTTAATGTTTCTTTCTATCCCTTATATTGCCTAGAAACAGAGTTAGAGACTTGATTAGGTATTCAAGTATAATTTTTAAGGCAAGATCGTGTTGTAGCTACTGCTGTATACTTTTTAGAATACCCTGTTATGAAGCATGTTATGTCTAGTCCTGCTTTTAGAAAACCTGGCTATATATTGTCACACTTTCCATGGAGAGTTGGAGTCTTTCTCCTTCCTCCAGTCTGGGCTAAATCTTGTGCCCTGCTTGGCCAACAGAATACTCACAGCCAGTTACAGGCCCAGACTGCAGGAAAGCTGGCCAAATCTACATCTAGGGAAGCTTCTGTCCCCAGCTCCTCCATCCTATTTTCTCCCTCCCACTATAGTGAATCATTTTTTGAAAATTAATATTTGGTTTGTCTGTTCATTATTTCTTTAGGAAAATATAAATAAATATGTATATTTATATATTTTTATTATCCCTTTTTTACACAAAAAGTAAAATACTGGAAGTAGGATGCTATACATGGCTTTTTCCCCTTTACAATGTAACCTAAAGATCATTTCATATCAGTATATGTTGTTCTCATTACTTTTTATAGTTACACAATCTTACATCATATGCATGTATAATAGTCTACTCAATCAGTCCCCTTTTGATGGAAGTTGGGTTGTTTTCAGCTTTATGTTTATGCAAATGATGTTACAATGAATAGCTTTATGTAGATATCATTTGGTGTTTTTTGCCAACATGTCAGAGCTAGATTTCCACGAGTGAGGTTGATGGGTGAAAGGGCCCATGTATAACTTCACTAGGTGAGGGCTGCTGAAATTGAAGATAGCAAAGGAAATCTATTGGGAGAGGTGAGAAGGCAGTAGAGGCACTGAGGAAAGTGGAGATCCAGAGAGAGCAATGAGGTGGTCCCTTAGCTGGCCACTGGGAGAGCAGGCCGTTCCTAGAGACACCTGAATGTCTTTTGAGTGTCAGATTCCAATTTTAGGTCTGATTCACCTGTATCTTAAAAAAATATATTTTCTTAATGTAACTTAAGTGGGATTCTGATCTTTGGAAACAAGAGTCTGACTATAATAGTCAGGGAAACTATATTGAAAAGCTTCTGTTACTATTTTTATAAATTTAATCTCTGATGTTTTATTATGAAAATTTTCAAACACACAGAAAAGTTGAAAGACTAGTGCAATGATCATCTCTATATCCACCATCCAAATGTGACAATTATTAATATTTTTCACATATACTTTTATTCTGTAGGATAATTTAGACTAAGTTTCAGATATCATCACACTTCGGTTCCTAAATACTTCAGTATGCGTTTACTAAGAATAAGGACATTCTCCTAAATAACTACAACACTATTACCAAAACTAAGAAAATTAGCAATATTTTCCTAATATCTTCTAATATTTCTTAAATATTTAAATTTCCCCATAATTTCTAGAATAAATTTATAAATTTCTTTTTTCAAGGCATATCCAAACAGGATACATGTACTGCATTTGAAATATATATGTAAACACAAATTCATGTTAAGGAAATATGCTTCACTTTATAGTTTAAGTTTTATTAGAAGAGTGTTATACTTTTGTTGAATAAATTTTAGCATCTATGGGGAAGATCAAGTGATTTTTTCCCCCTGGCCTCTTAATGTGATGAATTTTATATTAATGAATTTTTCAATATTAATTTTCTCTTTAATAAGCCCCACTTGGTCATGATATATTTTTAGAATGCTGCTGTTGGATTTTGCTTGCTAATATTCTATTTAAGATTTTGGCATTGCTATAAGTGCCAGGGTCCATGAATTTCTTCTGTGTGTGTGTAAATAAGCAATGTTTATTAGGTTTTGTTGTGAATGTTATGCTCACTTTAAACTCTTGTAGTTTTCTTTTTTTTTCTTTGTGCTTTAGAACATTTAAAATAAATTGGTATTATCCATTCTTTGAAGGTTGGTATATTTCCTTTGGGATGGTTTGTAGGCCTGGTGCTTTCATGGGAGGTAGGAATAGATCGCCATGCCTTCTGTAAAATGTGATATATTTAAACAACTTGAAAATAATTTTTGTTGGGTTAATTTTGGTATATTAAGTTTTCCTGGAAAATTACTTATTACACTGAAGTTTTCAATGTGTTTGTTAGTTTTTTGGCATATATGCAAGTAATCTGTTATAATTTTTAATATTCTGCATTTGATGGTTTCTACCCCATTGAAACTTTTTATTTTGAACATATGTGCTTGGAGTCTTTTTTTTTTTCTTTTTTTCTGAGAGGAGAGCTAGTACTTTTTCTATTTTTTGATCCTTACACATAATCTTTTCTCATTTAAAATTATTTATACTAATATTATTATGCTTTTACCAATTTATTCCTTCTGCTTTTTTGAGGTAGTTGCTTTCTTGTTCTTTTTCTAACTTTTTGGGTTGGGTATCTAATTAATTAATTTTTATTTCATTTAGTTGACTTAATTGATGTTTAATGTTATTAATTTTCCTCTGATTACTGTTTTAATTATAGTCCATAGATTCTGAAATATAGTATTTGTATAAATATTTTTTAGAAATTCTGAAATTTTAGTTTGTTTCTACTTTGACCCAAGAATTATGTAACATTAAGTTTTAAAATTTCGAGGTAGAAGGGTGTTTTAAAATTTTATTATGAACTTCTGGTTTATTATATTGTGATTAGATAATATTTTGGTTATCCTTACTTTGAAGAGACTTATGAAGCTTTTGTTAGTTTGTTTGTTTTGAGATGGCATCTCGCTCTGTCCCTAGGCTGGAGTGCAGTGGCGCCAGTCTTGGCTCACTGCAACCTCTGCTTCTGGGTTCAAGTGATTCTTGTGCCTCAGCCTCTGGAGTAGCTGGGATTAGACATACACCACCATGACCGGCTAATTTTTTTTTCTTTTCATATTTTTAAATGCAGATATTGATAAATACATGAAGTAA
>NW_016107352.1:4509713-4552393 GCF_001604975.1 Cebus imitator | reverse complement strand
ACACACAGAGAGAGAGAGAGAGAGAGAGAGAGACAGAGAGAAGTTCACATTTTTTTTTTAAAAGAACTGTCATCAGATTTCTCATAAAAATTTTGAGTGCCTTACATTTTGTGATTATGTAGGATATACTCTCTACTTTCTGGTCTGGCAACCTCTTCAAGGGTGGATTAACATGTGTTGAATGACCATGTAATTTGTTCTCTGAACTGGGACTCTTTTGAAGTGAAGGTGGTGCCATTATTTAGCTCAAAATAACTGGCATAGGAAGTTGATACTTTAATTATCAATGCTCCCTTATGGTTGAAAAATGTAAAGCACAGAGAGGTTAAATAACTTGATCAAGGTCACACAGCTCATGCATTTAAAAAATTTATTTTAGGCCGGGCGTGGTGGCTCAGGCCTATAATCCCAGCACTTTGGGAGGCTGAGAAGGGTGGATCATGAGGTCAAGAGATGGAGACCATCCTGGTCAACATGATGAAACCCCGTCTCTACTAAAAATACAAAAATTAGCTGGGCATGGTGGTGCACGCCTGTAGTCCCAGCTACTTGGGTGGCTGAGGCAGGAGAATTGCTTGAACCCAGGAGACGGAGGTTGCGGTGAGCCGAGATCGCACCATTGCACTCCAGCCTGGGTAACAAGAGCGAAAGTCTGTCTCAAAAAAAAAAAAAAATTATTTTAGAGATAGAGTCTTGTTCTGTAATGTGGACTGAGAATACAGTGGTATGATGATAAATCACTGAAATCTCTAACTCCTGGGCTGGAGGGATCCTCCTCCTTAGCTGGGACTACAGATGCACACCACCATGCCCAGTTAGATTTTTAGATTTTTTTTTTTGTAGAGGCAGAGTCTTGCTGTGTTGCCCAGGCTGATCTTGAACTCCTAGCCTCAATCAATCCTCCCTTCTTTGCTTCCCAAAGTGCTGAGATTACAGGCATCAGCCACTGTGCCCAGCCTCACATAGATCACAAATGGCAGAATTGGGATTTGAACCCAGGCAGGGTGATTCAGGCACCAGCAGCACGAACTGCTATGCGACCTAGTCTCCTGTAATCATTTTTTTAAGTTTACAATTCAGTGGCATTTATTATATTCATAATGTGCAACCATCACTACTATCTCATTCTACATTTATTTTTGCCCACAATATAATTTTTTACTTTATTTCTTTTTGATAAATAATATATGCACATATTTATGGGTATATGTGACATTTTGATTGACACAATGCATAATGATCAAATTTAGGATATTCACCACCTTAAACATTTATCATTTATTTGTGTTGGGAACATTTCAAATATTCTCTTCTAGCTATTTTGAAATATACAATATATTATTTTTAACTATAGTCACCCTACTGTGCTATTGAATGCTAGAACTTGCTCCTTCAATCTAATTGTATATTTGTATCCATTAACTAACTTCTCTCCCTATTTTTCTCCCCCATACACCCTTCCCAGCTCCTGGTAGCTATCATTCTACTCGTTACTTTCATGAGATCAACTGTTTTTAGTTCCCATATGTCATTGAGAATATGTGATATTTTTGTCTTTCTGTGCCTGGCTTACTTCATTTAACATGATGACCTCCAGTTCTGTCCATCCTGCTGCAAATGACAGGATGTTATTCATTTTTTGTGGCTAAATAGCATTCTATTGTGTACATATGCTACATTTTCTTTATCCATTCATTCATTGATAGACATTTAAGTTGAGTTCATATCTTGGCTATTGTGAATAGTGTTGCAGTAAACATGGAATTGCAGATATCCCTTTGATATATTAATTTCTTTTCCTTTGGATAAATAATCAGTAGTGAAATTGCTGGATTATATAGTAATTCTATTTTTAACTTTTTGAGGAACCTCTATACTATTTTTTGTAATGGCTATAGTAACTTACATCTCCACCAGCAATGTGTAAGAGTTTCCTTTTCTCTGCATCCTTCACAGCATTTGCTTTTGGTCTTTTTGATAATAGCTGTTCTAACTGGGATAAGAAAATATCTCACTGTGATTTTGATTTGTGTTAGTGCTGTTAAGCATTTTTTCATTTACCAGTTGGTTTTTTGTGTCTTCTTTGGAAAATACCTTTTTACTCTGTTGATTGTTTCCTTTGCTGTGCAGAAGCTTTTTAGTTTAGTATCATTTCATTAGTCAATTTTTGTTTTAGTTGCCTGTGCTTTTGAGGTCTTATACCATACAATTTTTGCCTAGATGAATGTCCTGAATTGTTTGCCCTATGGTTTCTTCTAGAAGTTTTATAGCCTTGGGTCTTTGTTTAAGTCTTTAATTTATTGGACTTAACTTGTGTATTTTATATATGGGAAGAGACAAGGATTCAGTTTTATTTTCTGCATATAAATATCCAGTTTACCCAGCACCATTTATTGAAGAGAGTGTCCTTCACCCAATATATGTTTTTGACACCTTTGCCAAAAATCAGTTGACTGTAATGAGTTTCTGTTGGATCTAATACCATTTGCTTTACATATCTGGTTCTCTGGTGTTGGGTGTGTATATATTTAGAATTATTATATCTTCTTGCTGAATCAACCCCTTTATCATTATATAATAACCTTATTTGTCTCTTCTTACTGTTTTTGACTAAAAAGCCTGTTTTACCTCATACGCATTAGATATTCCTGCATAATTTTGGTTTCCATTTGCATGGGATATCTTGTTCCATCCCTTCACTTTCAGTCTGCATGTATCTTTACAGGTGAAGCAACTTTCTTGTAGGCAGCAGCATATAGTTGGTTTATTTTATTTTTATTTTTTTGTGGTGGAGTCTTGCTCAGCCACCCAGGCTGGAGTGCAGTGGCATGATCTCGGCGCACTGTAGCTTCTGCCTCCTGGGTTCTAGTGATTCTCCTGCCTTGGCCTTCTAAGTTGCTGGGACTATTGGTATGTGCCACTAGGCACTGCTAGTTTTTGTATTTTTAGTAGAGACAGGGTGTCACTATGTTGGTCAGGCTGGTCTTGAACTCCTGACCGCAAGTGATCTGCCCATCTTCGCCTCCCAAAGTGCTGGGATTCCAGACATGAGCCACTGTGCCTGGCCTCAGTTGGGTTATTTTAAAAAAATTATTTATCCAGTCTATATCTTTTTTTAATATACTTTAAGTTCTGGGATACATGTGCAGAATGTGTAGGTTTGTTACCTAGATATACACATGCCATAGTGGTTTGCTGCACCCATCAACATCATCTATATTAGATATTTCTCCTAATACTATCCCTTCCCTAGCCCCTAAGCCCTCAACAGGCCCTGGTGGGAGATGTTCCCGCCCAGCCCCATGTCTATGTGTTCTCATATGTTCAACTCCCACTTACGAGTGAGACCATGCAGTGTTTGGTTTTCTGTTCCTGTGTTAGTTTGCTGAGAATGATGGTTTCCAGCTTTATCCATGTTCCTGCAAAGGACATGAACTCATCCTTTTTCATGGCTGCATAGTATTCCATGGTAGGTATGTACCACATTTTCTTTATCCAGTCGATCTTTGATGGGCATTTGGGTTGGTTCCAAGTCTTTGCCGTTGTGAACAGTGCTGTAATAAATATAGGTGTGCACGTGTCTTTATAGTAGAATGATTTATATGCCTTTGAGTATATACTCAGCAATCCCATCACTGATATTTCTGGTTGTATATCTTTGAGGAATCACCACACTGTCTTCCACAGTGGTTAAACTAATTTACACTCCCACCAACAGTGTAAAAACATTCCTATTTCTCCACAATCTCTCCAGCATCTGTTGTCTCCTGACTTTTTAGTGATTGCTATTCTAACTGAGTGACGTGGTATCTCATTGTGGTTTTGATTTGGATTTCTCTAATCACCAGTGATGATGAGCTTTTTTTCATATGTTTGTGGGCCACATAAATGTCTTCTTTTGAGAAGTGTCTGTTTATATCCTTTGCCCACTTTTTGATGGGGTGGTTTTTTTCTTGTAAATTTGTTTAAGTTCTTTGTAGATTCTGGATATTAGCCCCTTGTCAGTTGGATAGATTGCAAAATTTTTCTCCCATTCTCTAGGTTACCTGTTTACTCTGATGGTAGCTTATTTTGCTGTGCAGAAACTCTTTAATTTAATTAGATTCCATTTGTCAATTTTGGCTTTTGTTGACATTGCTTTTGGTGTTTTAGTCAGGAAGTCTTTGCCCATGCCTATGTCCTGAATAATATTGCCTGTGTTTTCTTCTAGGGTTTTTATGGTTTTAGGTCTTCTGTTTAAAACTTTAATTCATCTGGAATTAATTTTTGTATAAGATGTAAGGAAAGGGTCCAGATTCAGCTTTCTGCATATGGCTAGCCAGTTTTCCCAACAGCATTTATTAAACAGGGAATCCTTTCCCCATTGCTTGTCTTTGTCAGGTTTGTCAAAGACCAGACGGTTGTAGACGTGTGGTGTTATTTCTGAGGCCTGTGTTGTGTTCCATAGGTCTCTGTATCTCTTTTGGTACCAGTACTATGCTGTTGGTACTGTAGCCTTGTGGTATAGTTTGAAGTCAGGTAGCGTAATACCTGCAGCATTGTTCTTTTTGCTTAGGATTGTCTTGGCTATATGTGCTCTTTTTTTGTTCCATATGAAATTTAAAGTAGTTTTTTCTAATTCTGTAAAGAAACTTACAAAACTGTGATGGGAATAGCATTGAATCTATAAATTATTTTGGGCAGTATGGCCATTTTCACAATATTGATTCTTCCTGTCCATGAGCATGGAATGTTTTTCCATTTGTTTGTGTCCCCTCTTATTTCCTTAAACATTTGTTTGTAGTTCTCCTTGAAGAGGTCCTTCACATCCCTTATAAATTGTATTCCTAGGTATTTTATTCTCTTTGTAGCAGTTGTGAACGGGAGCTGACTCATTATTTGGCTTTCTGTTTGTCTATTATTGATGTGTAGGACTGCTTGTGATTTTTGCACATTGATTTTGTATCCTGAGACTTTGCTAAATTTGCTTATCAGCCTAAAGAGATTTTGGGCTAAGACAATGGAGTTTTCTAAGTATAAAATCATGTCATCTGTAAACAAAGACAATTTGACTTCTTTTTCTATTTGAATACCCTTTATTTTTTTCTATTCCCCAATTGCCCTGGCCAGAATCTCCAATACTATGTTGAATAGGAGTGGTGAGAGAGGGCATCCTTGTCGTGTGCCAGTTTTCAAAGGGAATGCTTCCAGGTTTTGCCCATTCAGTATGATATTGGCTGTAGGTTTGCCATAAATAGCTCTCATTATTTTGAGATACATTCCATCAATACCTAGTTTATGGAGAGTTTTTAGCATAAAGTGATATTTAATTTTATCATAGGCCTTTTCTGCATCTATTGAGATAATCACATCGTTTTGTCTTTGGTAATATTTATGTGATGGATTACATTGATTGATTTGCATGTATTGAACTAGCCTTGCATCCTCCCAGAGGTGAAGCCAACTTGATCATGCTGGATAAGCTTTTTGATGTGCTGCTGGATTTGGTTTGCCAGTATTTATTGAGGATATTTGCATCAATGTTCATCACGGATATTGGCTTGAAATTTTCTTTCTTTGTTGTGTCTCTACCAGGTTTTGGTATCAGGATGGTACTGGCCTAATAAAATGAGTTAGGGAGGGGTTCCTCTTTTTCTATTGTTTGAAATAGTTTCAGAAGGAATGGTACCAGCTTCTCTTTGTAACTCTGGTAGAAATCAGCTGTGAATCCATCTAGTCCTGGGCTTCTTTTGGTTGGTAGCCTATTAATTACTGCCACAATTTCAGAACTTATTGTTTTTTTTTTCTGGCCTTTATAATTTCTTTTTTTTAAAATTATACTTTAAGTTGTGGGGTACATGTGTAGAATGTGCAGGTTTGTTACATAAGTATACATGTGCCACGGTGGTTTGCTGCATCCATCCCGCCATCATCTGCATAAGATATTTCTCCTAATGTTAGCCCTCCCCAATCTCCCCACTTCCTTCTATCCCTCCCCTAGTGCCCCCAGCCCTGACAGGCCCCAGTGTGTGATGTTCCCCTCCTAGTGCCTATGTGTTCTCACTGTTCAACACCAACTTATGAGTGAGAGCATGTAGTGTTTGGTTTTCTGTTTTTGTGTCAGTTTGCTGAGAATGATGGTTTCCAGCTTCATCCATGTCCCTGCAAAGGACATGAACTTGTCCTTTTTGATGGCTGCATAGTATTCCTTTGTATATATGTGCCACGTTTTCTTTATCCATTGTACTCTATCTTTGATGGACATTTGGGTTGGTTCCAAGTCTTTGCTATTGTGAACAGTGCCACAATAAACATACATGTGCATGTGTCTTTACAGTTGAACGTTTTATATACCTTTGGGTATATACCTAGTAATGGGATTGCTGGGTCAAATGGTACTTCTAGTTTGTTATTTACCCAGTAGGCATTCAGGAGCAGGTTGTTCAGTTTCCATGTAGTTGTGCAGTTTTAGTCAGTTTTTTAATCCTGAGTTCTAATTTGATTGTACCATGATTTGAGAGACTGTTTGTTATGACCTTCATTCTTTGGCATTTGCTGAGGAGTGTTTTACTTCCAATTATCTAGTCAACTTTTGAATATGTGCAGTGCGGTGCTGAGAAGAATGTATATTCTATGGATTTTGGGTGGAGAGTTCTGTAGATGTCTATTAGGTCTGCTTGGTCCAGAGGTGAGTTCAAGTTCTGGATATCCTTGTTAATATTCTGTTTCATTGATCTGTCTAATACTGACAGTAGTGTGTTAAAGTCTCCCACTATTATTGTGTGGGAGTCTAAGTCTCTTTGTAGGTCTCTAAGAGCTTGCTTTATGAATATGGGTGCTCCTCTACTGGGTGAACATATGTTTAAGACAGTTAGCTCTTCTGGTTGCATTGATCCCTTTCCCATTACATAATGCCCTTCTTTGTGTTTTTTGATCTTTGTTGGTAAAGTCTGTTTTATTAGAGGCTAGGATTGTAACCCCTGCTTTTTTATTGCTTTCTATTTGCTTGGTAAATCTTCCTCCATTCCTTTATTTTGAGCCTATGTATGTCTTTGCATGTGAGATTCATCTCCTGAATATAGCACACCAATGAGTTTTGACTCTTTATCCAGTATGCCAGTCTGTGTCTTTTAATTGTGGCATTTAGCCCATTTACATTTAAGGTTAACATTGTTATGTGTGAATTTGATCCTGTCATTATGATGCTAGCTGGTTATTTTGCCCATTAGTTGATGCAGTTTCTTCATAGCATTGATGGTCTGTATAATTTGGTATGTTTTGGCAGTGGCTGGTACTAGTTGTTCCTTTTCATGTTTAGCACTTCCTTCAGGAGCTCTTGGAAGGCAGGCCTGGTGGTGACAAAATCTCTCACCAGTTGCTCATTTGTAAAGGATTTTATTTCTCCTTCACTTCTGAAGCTTAGTTTGGCTGGAGATAAAATTCTGGTTGAAAATTGTTTTCTTTAAGAATGTTGAGTATTGGCCCCCACTCTCTTCTTGTTTATAGGGTTTCTGTAGAGAGATCCACAGTTAGTCTGATGGCTTCCCTTTATGGGTAACACGATCTTTCTCTCTGGATACACTTAACATTTTTTCCTTCATTTTAACCTTGGTGAATCTGGCAGTTATATGTTTTGGGGTTGCTCTTCTCAAGGAGTATCTTTGTGGTGTTCTCTATATTTCCTGAATTTGAATGTTGGCCTCTATTGCTAGGTTGGGAAAGTTCTCCTGGATAATATCCTGAAGAGTATTTTCCAACTTGGTTCCATTCTCCCTGTCCCTTTGAGGTACAGCAATCAAACATAGGTTTGGTCTTTTCACATAGTCCCATATTTCTTGGAGGCTTTGTTCATTTCTTTTCATTCTTTTATCTCTACTCTTGTCTTCATGCTTTATTTCATTAAGTTGATCTTCAATCTCTGATATCTTTTCTTCACCTTGATCAATTCTGCTATTGATACTTGTGTGTGCTTGTATCGATAGCATAAATGACCTGATGGAGCTGAAAAACACAGCATGAGAACACACAAAGTTCTTGTGCTGTGTTTTTCAGCTCCATCAGGTCATTTATGTTCTTCTCTAAACAGGTTATTTTAGTTAGCAATTTAGCTAATGTTTTTTCAATGTTCTTAGTTTTCTTGAATTGGGTTAGAACATGCTCCTTTAGCTCAGAGGAGTTCATTACCTACCTTCTGAAGCCTACTTCTGTCCATTTGTCAAATTCATTCTCTGTCCCATTTTATTCCCTTGCTGGCGAGGAGTTGTGATCCTTTGGAGGAGAATAGGCATTCTGGCTTTTGGAATTTTCAGCCTTTTGGGCTGGTTTGTCCTCATCTCTTTGGATTTATCTACCTTTGATCTCTGATGTTGGTGACCTATGGCTGGGGTGTCTGTGTGGATGTTCTTTTTGTTGATGCTGATGCTATTTCTTTCCATTTGTTAGTTTTCCTTCTAACCATCACGTCCCTGTGCTGCAGATCTGTTGGAGTTTGCTGGAGGTGCGCTCCAGACCCTGTTTGCCTGGGTATCACCAGTGAAGGCTGCAGAACAGCACAGATTGCTGCCTGTTCCTTCCTCTGGAAGTTTCATCCCCGAGGGGCACCTGCCAGATGCCAGCTGGAGCTTTCTGTATGGGGTGTATGTCAACCCCTGCTGGGTGGTGTCTCCCAGTCAGGAGGCATTGTGGTCAGGGACCCACTTGAAGAGTCAGCCTGTCCCTTAGCAGAGCTCAAGCACTATACTGGGAGATCCACTGCTCTCTTCAGAATCAGCAGGCAGGAACTTTTAAGTCTGCTGAGACTGTGGCCACAGCCACCCCTTTCCTCAGGTGTTCTGTCCCAGGGAGATGGGAGTTTTATCTATAAGCCCCTGAGTGGGGCTGTTGTCTTTCTTTCAGAGATGCCCTGCCCAGAGAGGAAGAACAAGAGAGGCAGTCTTGCTATAGCAGCTTTGCTGAGCTGTGGTGAGCTCTGCCCAGTTTGAACTTCCTCCAGCTTTGCTTACAGTGTAAGGGGAAAACTGCCTATGCAATCTTCAGTAATGGCAGATGCCCCTCCCCTCACCCAGCTCAAGCATTCCAGGTTGACTTCAGACTGCTGTGCTGCAGAAATAATTTCAAGCCAGTGGATCTTAGCTTGCTGGGCTCTGTGGAGATGGGATCCACTGAGCTAGACCACTTGGCTCTCTGGCTTCTGCCACCTTTCCAGGGGATCGAATGCTTCTGCCTCACTGGCATTCTAAGTGCCACTGGGGTATGAAAAAAAAAAAAACTCCTGCAGCTAGCTTGCTGTCTGCCCAAATGGCCACCCAGTTTTGTGCCTGAAACCTGGGGTCCTGGTGGTGTAGGCACAAAGGGAATCTCCTGGTCTGTGGTTGCAAAGACTATGGGAAAAGTGTAGTATCTGGACCAGAGTGCACTGTTCCTCATGGCACAGGCCTTCAAGGCTTTCCTTGACTAGGGGAGGGAGTTCCTAACCCCTTGCGCTTCCCAGGGGAGGTGAAGCCTCACCCTGCTATGGCTCTCCCTCTGTGGGCTGCACCCACTGTCTAACCAGCCCCAATGAGATGAGCTGGGTACCTCAGTTGGAAATGCAGAAATCACCTGCCTTCTGCATTGATCTTGCTGGGAGCTGCAGGCTGGAGCTCGTCCTATTCTGCCATCTTGTTCACAACCCAGTCTGTATTTTTAAAGTGGATAATTTAATTCATTTACACTCAAAGTTATTATTGACATACGAGCTTTTGTTTTCATCATATTTTTAATTTTTTGGTTGCTTTGTATATCCTTTATTCCATTTTTTCTCTTACTGTTTTTCATAGCAGTTTGGTGGTTTTCTGTAGAGTTAAAATTTTAGTCCAACCTCTTTCTCATTTGTTTGTCTGCTCTATCAGCAAGTCTTATACTTTTGTATGTTTTCTTGATGGTAGATATTATCCATTCACTTTCTTTTTATTATTATTTATTTATTTTCTTTTTTTTTCTTTTTAAATTTTATTTATTTATTTTTGACTTGATGGCTGCATAATATCCCATGGTGTATATGTGCCACATTTTCTGTGTCCAGTCTATCATTGATGGGCATTTGGGTTGGTTCCAGGTCTTTGCTATTGTAAACAGTGCTTCAATGAACATTCGTGTGCATGTGTCCTTATAGTAGAACGATTTATAATCCTTTGGATATATACCCATTAATGGGATTGCTGGGTCAAATGGAATTTCTATTTTTAGGTCCTTGAGGAATCACACTGTCTTCGATCCATTCACTTTCCAATGTAGGTCTCCCATAAACAGTTCTTGCAGGGTTGCTTCAGCAGTAATAAATTTCCTTGGTTTTCCTCGTCTGGGACAGACTTTGTTTCTCATTCATTTTTGAAGGATGAATTTACTGGGTTTAGTATTCTTGGCTCTCAGTCTTTTTTTCTTTCAGCACTTTGAATATATCATCTCATTTTCTTCTGGCCTATAAGACTTCTGCTGAGATATCTAATGTTAGTCTGATTAGGTTTCCGTCTAAGTGATTATATGCTTTTCTTTCACTGTTTTAGAATTCTGTCTTTATTACTGACTTTTGACAGTTTGGCTATAATGTACCTCAGAGAAGACCTTTTGCTTGAATCTATCTGGGATATATTTTAGCTTTCTGTATCTGAATATCTATTTCTCTTGTAAGACTTGGGAAGTTTTCAGCTATTATTTTATTAACTAGCTTTTCTATGTCTTTGTGCATTTCTTCTCTTTCTGGAAAATCCAAAATTTGAATATTTGGTCACTTTATTGTGTCCTACATGTCACTCTTTTTTATTCTTTTTGTTGTTGTTGTTGTTTGGGTTATTTCAAAAGACCTGTCTTTAAGTTTACAAATTATTTCTTCTGTTCCATCTAGTCTATTGTTAAAGTTCTTGATTGCATTTTTAATTTCATTCATTGATTTCTTCTGTTTCCAGATTTCTGAGTGGCTCTTTCTAAATGATATTTATCTCTTTGTTGAATTTCTCATTCAGATCATGAATTTCTAATTTCTAATTTTATGTTTTTCTAACTTGTTTGTATTGTTTATTTGTGTTTCCTTGCATCTCACTGAGCTTCTTTAATGCCATTATTTTGAATTATTTTTCAGACATTTTATAGGTTGTTTTTTTTTTTCCCTGCCATTGGAATCTATTGCTGAAGCAATTATTGTGATCCTTTGGAGATGTCATGTTTCTTGCTTTTTCACATTTCTTGTGTCCTTATGTTGATATAAAGACTTTTTCTCTACATATATCTATAGTGTTAGTTGTATAAGTGTTTTAGCTTTGATTCTGGTTATGTGTAGTAATGTAGTCTTTGAATGATTTCTTTGGCTGCAGTCAGCATCAGTGATGCCAGCAATTTTCTCAGTGGTTTAGGCTGCAGTTGTTAGTGGAGGCTGTGGTTAGGCTTTATTGGGAATGGCTAGGCAAGACAGGCTAGTCCTCAGGGCCCTGTGGTGGTAGTGGTGGGCTAAACATGCCTATCTTTGGGCTCCTAGGCCACATATGCAGGCACTGGGTTAGTGAGTCCAGATAGGCCAATTCTTGGGTTTCCAGGCAGCTTGTTCAGATGTCAGCTGTGGCAGCAGTAGAAATTATGGTTAGGTGGGTTGTCCTTGGGCTTTCAGGCAGCATGTGTGGCATCAGCCATGGCAGTAGCAATGGTGGGCCAACTCTTGTACCCCCATGTTGTGTGTGTTGATGCCAGCAGTGACTGCAATAGGTTGGTAGGGCCAGTCTCCAGGCCCCCAGGTGCTGTGTGCGGGTGGGTCTCACTGGTGTTGGTGGCAGCAGATTGTGAGGATCCATCCTCAGGCTCCTGGGAGGAGTACATGAATAGTGGCAGCAGTGGGTGGGGTGGTCTCCAGGTGCCTGAGTGATGTGCTTAGGAGCCAGGAGCAGGTGAGCTGGGCCTTGATGTTAGGCCCCCTGATGGTGTGCATTTTTAACATAAGTGGCAGGCAGGGCCAGTTGATCTCCAGGCCCCCAGACAGTGCTCAGATAGATTTCTTGTTTTCATTAATGTCTTTATTTATTTGCTCTTGACTTTGACACTCAAATGGTTGATGTTTGGTTAAGGAAGGTTTTTTTGTTTGTTTGTTTTTGTTTTTTTGAAATGGAGTCCCAGACACCAAGGCTGGAATGCAGTGGCACAGTGTTAGCTCACTGCAATCTCTGCCTCTCAGGTTCAAGCGATTCTCTTACCTCAGCCTCCTGAGTAGCTGGGATTAGAGGCGCCCACCACCATGCTTAGCTAAATTTGTATTTTCAGAAGAGACAGGGCTTCACCATGTTGGCCACACTTGTCTCAAACCCCTAACCTCAAGTGATCTGCCTGCCTCAGTCCCCTAAAGTGTTGGGATTACGGGCATGAGCTATCATGCCCGACTGTGTTAAGGAAGTTTTATCCACCCTAACAAAGGTCCTTAATTGAAAACCAGACATCAAGGATACCATCTTCACAACTGAGGATGGATACATCAAAAGTGCTGCCTCCTATGTTAAAGATCAACACATTTTGTTTGACAGCAACCATCCTGATCAAGCCTTAAGCAGCAGCATTAGCATTTGGGTCACTGGCAATACAGAGATGAGTACCATTTATAACATTGTTATAAATGTTGGCACTGAGAATCATTAAAGCTCTGGTGCTGTAGTGATGTCCCAGCTTGCCAAACTGCAGTTCTGTAATTTTGCTCATCTTCTTTGAAACAAAATTTAGATATAATTTTTTGAGATGAAGTTTGCTCTTTTTTCCCAGGCTGGAGTGCAGTGGCATGATCTCAGCTCACTGCAACCTCCACCTCTCAGGTTCAAGAAATTCTCCTGCCTCAGCCTCCCAAGTAGTTGGAATTACAGGCCTGTACCACCCCACCAAGTTAATTTTGTATTTTTAATAGAGATGGGGTTTCACCTTGTTGGCCAGGCTGGTCTCAAACCCTTGACCTCAAGTGATCTGCCCACCAAAGTGCTGGGATTACAGGTATGAGTCATCACTCCTGGCCAGAAATAAAAATAATTCCTTTCCTTTCTTTTCCTTTTTCCTTTCCCCTTTCCTTTCCCTTTTGCTTTCCCCCTTCCTTTCCCCTCCCCTCCCCTCCCCTCCCCTCTCCTCTGCTTTCCTTTCCTTTCCTTTCCTTTCCTTTCCTTTCCTTTCCTTTCCTTTCCTTTCCTTTCCTTTCCTTTCCTTTCCTTTCCTTTCCTTTCCTTTCTTTTCCTTTCCTTTCCTTCCCGTCTTGCTCTGTTACCCAGGCTGGTGTGCCATGGTGCAATCTCAGCTCACTGCAGTCTCCACCTCTCAGGTTCAAATTATTCCTGTGCCTCAGCCTCCTGAGTAGTTGGGATTACAGGTGCATAGCACCACACTTAGCTAATTTTTATATTTTTAGTAGAGGCACGGTTTCACCATGTTGGCCAGGCTGGTCTCAAAGTGATCACTGGCCTGACCTCTAGTGATCCTCCCACCTCAGCCTCCCAGAGTGCTGGGATTACAGGTGTGAGCCACAGCACCCGGCCCCAGGTAGAAATTTTTAATGTCCTCTTTATACTCTACCTAGACTGCCTGTCTTACTGGAGAGTTGAGTAATCAAATCATTGTCCAAGCATACATTTGGCCCCAAGAATCATATTGTGGGGTTTATTGTAACTTGATTATTTGTAGTATCAGTGATCAATCATGTCATATCTGTAAAGGTGACATAATGTGGCTGAGTATTGGCAATGATCTCACTCTTCTTATTCTGAAAGACACCCTCTTAGAAATGAATGGTATAGGATCAGTGCCAATTGCAACTTTCTTCAACATGGCTGCAGGGGAAGTCTGATCTAGCTCACTAGAGAAAGTGACACCAGAACTGCTGCTGTGTTTCAGTAACTTTGATATTTCAACGTGTGAAAATATGAAGACATTCAAAGAACTGTATGATAAACAAAGTATGAAATTTGTTTTCTCATATGTTTATATATCACATTAAATCATTTTATTTTATTTTATTTTATTTTGTAGAGACAAGATCTCACTCTATTACCCAGGCTGGAGTTCAGTGGCATAATCATGGCTCACTGTAGCCTTGACCTCCCTGGGCTCAGGTTATCTTCCCACCTCAGACTCCAAATTAGCTGGGACTGCAGGCATGTGCCACCACACCTGGCTAATTTTTGTATTTTTTGTAGAGACAGGGTTTTGCCATTTTGCCCAGGATGGTCTCAAACACCTGGACTCAAGCTATCTGCCTACCTCAGCCTCCTAAAGTGCTTAGATTATAGGTATGAGCCACCATATCTGGCCTGTTAAATCATTTAAAGATTTTTTAAAGTTTATGTATGTCTGTATGGCTCTTTGTCCTCTTCAACTTGTATTTTTCATTGTTTTGTTTATGATATTTATCTATGCTTAGATGTATAGCTCTAATTTACTTTTGCATAAAATTACATTGTTTGAATATATCCAAAATCATTTATTTTTCCATTTTCATCATGATGTATTATTAGAATGCTTTCATTTTTTTCATTTTTACAAACAATACTGCTGTGATTATGAATGAAAAGATCAACGAATTCAATTATATTAAAATAGATACTGTATCAAAAATATCTTAAGGAAGTAGAAAAGATAATCTACTAAATTTATTTTCAGTACATATAACCAACAGTGGGTTGGTATTCAGGATGCATAAAGAATTCCAACAAATCAATAGGAAGAGTTTTAAAAACCTCAGTATAAAAATGAGGAAAAAGTTGTGAGACGATGTAAGAAGAATGGAAGAGTAAACTTCAGTGACTAATGAAATATTAAAAGATGCTCCATCTCTCTAGAAATAAAAAATGAAAATAGAACTACAATAACTATGCACATCGTGCTATAAAAATTTGAAAAACATAATGAGCCCAAGTGTTGGCAAAGATGTGGATTGATGAATATCCTTTTTATTTGGCTTGAGGAACTTTAAATTGGTACAAGAATTTTGGAGAGTAAATTGGCAGTATCTAGAAAAGTTAAAGATAAGCATACCCCTGACGCAGTACCTCCACTACTGAAAATATATCCTAGAGAAACTCTTATCCAGATATCCAGGGAGATGTATACAGTTGTTCTTCATAGTTATTTTCAATGAGCATTTTTCTGTTAGTGTAATTTAGAGCATGTTGCTCAGACTAATTTTAACAATAGAAGTGTTTAGCTATCTCAATCTTTATCAGTGTGTTAATATAAATTAATTTTGATGGCCAGCAAAATTACTTAATGATTCTAATTCACATGTTTATTTTCTTTTGCATTTACTATGTGCCTACTATATACTAGATGTTGTGTTGTGTTAGATGGTGGTGTAATAAGGCATAGTAACTATTGGCTGTTACTTTTCAGTTAAAAAAAATTACTTAAATATTTCTATCTCTGTTCTTATAAACATCTCTATCCCAGAAGACAAGTTCCTGCTTTACAGGAAGTGTAATATTCTCTGGATTAACCCACTCTTGTTTCCTGTCATCTATATCTTGTCATGACTATGGAGGATGCTTAGTAATCACTGGTTGGTAGTGATCAGTGATAAAGTTCTTGTCTGCTTATCTCCTGGGCACTCATCTGTAAAGAGACATTAAAGACATTCATTTAGTCACTAGTAGGAAGTGAATAAACGGATACAGAATGGCTTGTGAAATTACAAAACACAGACAAGAATAATTTTCTAAAGTTCCATCTTTCAGAGCTGTTCCATGCTCAGTTTCTAAGATGCAGAAAAAAAATAAGAATAATAAAATATGAAAAAGAAAGAAGATAAAGCACTTCTTTTTCTCCAAGAGAAAGTACTTTCTAATGCATTGCTCCTAAAGCATTTCAAAGTGAAAATGGAATGCATTTTTAAAAGATTTTTTTCTTTAGAGGATGTTCTCTATTTATCAAATACAATATTCTATATATTTGAGACAAACCTTTTCTATTTCACATATTCATCAAATTGGTGAATACTTTCCTCTCAGTTGTCACATCAGATTTTAATCTAATAAGCTTGCTTTCAGAGTCTGCAGTGTAATCTCATAAAATCTGCCAATAGAATGGAAATATTATAGCCAAGCAATGAATAATTATTAATCATTTTGTGTGAAGTTTTGGGAAAAGTATTCTAAGATTATAGGCAACATGAAGAAGTCTCTCTCTTGTGACAAAATAATCTCTACTTGTAGCATACATGTCCCAACTATGCACTTTCAGCTGAATTTTTCCTGCTTTGTGTGGAAGCAATGAAGAGCAGAGATACATTTTGTTTCTCTGTGGTTTTACTCCAAGGAAACTGGTCAGTCTCAGGGGATGGTCATTAGCATCCATAGCAAAAATGTGTTAATTTCATAGTAACAGTGCATGGCAGAGAGGGTAGATAAACTCTGAATCAACTACTCCTTCACTAGTCCTACTCAAACACTTTGGGAGAATTTCTGCTACCCACCATGACCTCCTTTGCTTTATTGCTACTGAAGAGTTCTATTCCCTGGGGTCCTAGGATAAGAATGCGTCTCTTCTGTTCCAATATTCTATATGTTGTTATCACCCCACGGAAGCAGAATTGGCCCCTACCTACAATTTAGTTTTGATGTCAAGATTAATGATGCTACACACACCCAAGGTATCAAATGTCTGTTACTTATGTAAGGAGGCTTTCTGAGGAGAGCAAGGCTTCAGAGAACAAAGAAAGGAGAATGGCTTGGAGTTTTTATGGTCGTTAATGGGTGGGGTTGGGATTAGATTGGATTGCACATAGGCAGAGGCTTGTCTATATGGTTTGGCTATGTCCTGAACCAAATCTCATCCTGAATTGTAGTTCCCATAATCCCCACTTGTCATGGGAGGACCTGGTGGGAGGTAATTGAATCATGGGGTGGTTCCCCCATGTTATTCTCATGATAGTAAGTTTTCACAAGATCTGATGGTTTTATAAGGGGCTTCCCCCTTTGCTCAGCTCTCATTCTTCTTACTGCCTCCATGTGAAGAAGGCTATGTTCCTTCCCCTTCCACCATGATTGTAAGTTTCCTGAGGCCTCCCCAGCCATACTGTGAGTCAGTGAAACCTCTTCCTTTACAAATTACCCAGCCTTGAGTATTTCTTCATAGTAGCATGAGAACAGACTAATACACTTGTGTAATTTGAATTTCCTGCTGGAGCCAAAGGTGGAAGTACCCAGGTTTCTTATCAGTTTGCCCACATATGGGGCAGACGGTGAGGCATAAAAGTTCTCATTAACAAATCGTGTAAGACTTTATTATGTCATGTGTATCCTCTGCTTCTATCAAGCAAATCTCCCACTCCTTAGATTGGGGAGTGGGGATAAGGAAAAAATTGCTGTTTTTACCAAGACACTGACATTTAGAAATTTCATTCACTTTTAATGCACAAAGTATGTTACATCATTACTTCTTTAATTTGGACTTATTCTCTCTGCTTATTTGTAACATCACGCATTGTATTAAACTTCCTCTAAATGTAACATTTATTTACATATTTTTGCTTACTTAAACTCCTTGGTACTTAGTGTGTTCAAGTACAGTTTAAAAATACATATTTATTAACCTAATCTGATTAAGCAGTCTAAATATGTGCTCTCAATTTTAGGCTAAGTGATAAGTCTGGTTTCAAACAATGATATTCAAATAATACTTGAGGTAGAGGGTGGCATTAATAGGAAGAAAGTAGAGAGGACACAGGGCATTCTTCCTTCCATAGCTATGCAAGAGAATCCAACATAGGAAAAACAACTAGATAATTAGATGTGCAGAGAAGCACACATTTCTCTCTTCCTCTTGTTAAAGAAGATGAAGGGTTTCTAGGTAGCATGGAGAAAATCATCCAAGAAGAAAGCCAGATAAATAAGTATTCTGGAGATTTGTGGCTGCCATGGACGAAAAGTGGGTAAACGGCAAGTTGTCCCAGAGATGGTAAAACACCCAGACTCACTTCAGGCAAAAAGGCCTGCCCTGGAGCTGGACCAAACTTGGAGAGGCTCTTCTGCCTGGGAAAAATGTGGAGCAGCTCCAACAGTGGAGGCAGAGAATGAGAGGCTTTTCTGGACCAGGGCTTCAACACAAAGATGACAAAAAACTGGCCAGGTATTTCATGAATTTAACAAGGCTTGGAAAGAGAATGATGGACAAGAGACAAACAAGTATGCTAAGTAGAAATATAAGGAGATGGGTGAAAACTTCCTATGAAGAAATAGGAAATTGGTACATTGGAGTCATGTTTGATATCAGATACCAGTAGATGTATAAAGGTAGAGATGATGGCTACTCTTAGGGGAAAAACAGCAAAATAATTTGGGATCTAAATTCCAGATTATATTCATTTATGTTTTCCCTCATTCAGTCTTCAACAAGTCTTTCCAAGTGCTTTTTATGTACCAGGCTCTGATATGGAAATAAAAATGTAGGGAAGATGAAAAATTTATTTTCAAGAAGTTTGTGGTCTTATTTAGTGCCTGGAAAAATGGAGGGTGAAGTCTTGATTGGGGCAAGTCCCAGGAAAGTCAGGAGGCAGAGGACAAAACTAAGCATATCCTCCATATCCCCCATTTACACCTACCAAGGCTTTAGGAACAGAAGATATATTATTTTTTGATAGATAGGGAGCTGACTATAGATACGATTTCTAGAATAACACATGCTTAAAAATATAGAAATGCAACTTAAATGTCAGTTAGGGGCTTCTCTACCCCTCAAGACTTAGGCGAAATGGATGTAGAACTTGAGTTTTCTGTGAATTCCTTAAGACAGGAGTGTGAATGGGGCTAATTGATTATCTTAAGGTTACTTTACCTGTGGAGTTATGGGATTGTCACCATTGCAACCCTTGCACAAACTTTGCCTTTTCTTCAATTTCCACTCCTGCAATACCAAGTTTTCTTCATAGAGGAAGGTCTGAGTCCCTAAATTATTCACTGACGAGAAAAATCACCATGATTGGATGGCCTTAGAGCAGGGTTTCTCAGACCCAGCCCTATTGACATTTAAGGCTGGATAATTATTTGTTGTGGGGGTTATTCTTTGCATTGTCAGGACAATGTTTAATGACACTTCTGGCCTCTATTCCTAAAATGACATTTGCATGATAATAGCAACCTCCTCTCAACTTGTGACCAACAAATATTCCCCTGGTGTTAAAATCACGCCCAGCTGATTAAGCACTGGCTTAGATTATTCATTCTTCACTTTGGAGTGGGGTTTTGGCAATGGTGTGGGGCAAGAGAGGTGACTGTGAGATGGACATCAAGGAGTGTTGTGAATATTTTCTAGTTCAGGGCCAACCTGTGACACAACTCCAGAGGGCACCCTTCACCTTGTATTTTATGTAACGGCACTCCTAGCTCACATATCTCTCATGAATCGTGTTCCCGAAGTAGTTCAATACAGAAGTACCATAATAGTTACCTACCCAATATACAGTCTCCTCTTTCATTCTCAGTAACAGATTCAGGCCTCAACCTGTCAGAAGTGTAAGCCCCAACACACTGCGAATTAGACAAAGTTTATATTTAATATTCTTAGCCTTCTCTGTCTGCTCTTTGTTTTATTCAACTTTTCCCACCCACTTCCATCCTCAGGTTTCCTGGCACTCACTGTGGTCTTGTCAAGGACAGAGTCCACTGTGAGTTACTGTCATGGGTCTGAGGAGGGGCTGATAAAAGACTGAATCTCTCACAGTGGAAGCACAGGCCCTAGAACACTTGGCGATCATACTAATAATGGTATTAGCTAATATGTTGACTACTACTACATGTCATCTACTTTGCTAGATGCAGTATTTGTATGTCTCATTCAATCTTAACTACTATTTCTGAGGCAAGTGCAATTGCCATTCTCACAAAGCAGGGAAGTTTACCAGTGTTAAACAGCTAATAGGTAACAGATGTGGAAATTAAACCCAGGTGGTCCAACTCTAGGATTGGGGCTCTTAACCACTTTTCTGCAAAATGGTATCTCAAATTAGACCACACAAATAATCACTGTGGAGGTAACTTGCACTTATATAAAAACCTGGCCTTGTCAATTCCTGACCACTGTAAAACAGAAGAATGGAATAACTGTGCTCTACCTTCAGGGATTAGGGTGAGGACTCAAGAAGGGCAGTGAGAAGCACCAGCCAGATAGGATGGCTCTGGGATAGTCTCAAGGTCAGGTTCCACTCAGCTGAGATGGATACCTGGGGGCAGCTAGGCATTGTATAAGGGTGAATTATGAGGCCAGATCAAATTTGAGCTGGAGAGAAGAATGCCAAAACCAAAGTGCTAAAGTCTCAAATAGGGAGCAAAGCAAGCCTGGAGCTAGTAGATGTGGAGGCAGATGTGGAAAGGAGATGCAGTGTGGTCTAAGGTGAGGACTCAGCAACCAAGAGGCCCAAGTGTTTTCAGCTGGCTGTCGTGGGAGCTGGCCGTCCTGGGAGCTGCCTGTCCTGGGAGCTGCCTGTCCTGGGAGCTGCCTGTCCTGGGAGCTGCCTGTCCTGGGAGCTGACTGTCCTGGGAGGTTGAACCTGAGTTAAAGGCAGAGAATTGGGCATGGTCCATTGTGTCCCATGGAAGTATGGCATAATCCAGATCTTCCTGGGGTGGTAACCCCAAAAAATAAACCTAGAAACAGGACTTTACCCACTCTTGCAAGACCAACTTTCTGCATGGCTTCAGGAGCAGATGGAGGTATCAGTTACTCAGCAGGTATAACTTAGAGAAAATGAAGCATCAAAAAACAACTTTTAGCCTCGAAAATCTTTCTCCTAGCTGCCTTTTATGACGTGAAATTTCACCACCATAGATTCATTTATTTAGATTAGAGCTTATGTAAATGTCCGTGGAAGGTAAGATGGCAAGCCTTCATCTTCCACTGGTTCCTCAAGAGAGGATGGGTTCCCACTGTGAAAAGTGAATGAGTGATATGGTTTGGCTCTGTGTCCCCACCCAAATCTCATGTCAAATTGTAATTCCCAGTGTTGGAAGAGGGGCCTGGTGGGAGCTGATTGAATCTTGGGGAAGACTTCCTCCTTGCTCTTGTTGTGATAGAGTTCTCCTAAGATCTGGTTGTTTAAAAGTGTGTAGCACATCCCCACCCCCACTCTGGCCACTTGAAGACCCTGCCCATTTCCCCTTCTGCCATGATTGTACGTTTCCCAAGGTCTCTCTAGAAGCAGAAGGCTGTATAGCCAGCAGAACTGTAAGATGATTAAATCTCTTTTCTTAATGAATTGCTGAGTCTCAGTTATGTCTTTATAGCAGTGTGAGAGTGGACTAATACCACAAGCCCTTGTGGAAGGTACACAGAGCAGGTAAGTTTAGAGGGTGGCATAGAAGGGATGGACAGATTCTGGGTATTAAGAGCAAGGCCAGGTAAGCACAGCCATGGTAACTCATTTCAGTGGGGGACAGAATGAGGACACAGGGACACCACGAGATGGGGAGTTACTGGAAATGAGAAGACGAACAGAAAAGGGTGGTGAATGTGTGGTCACAGAGGGAGGATTGGTGATACATCAGGACTCAACTTGTTACCTCAACATTTGAGGGTCCCAACCCTTTGATTAGAGTCTTTTCCATTGTTGAGCTTCATTTTGGATATTTTTCCCTACTAATCATTTTTTTTTAGTATATAAAATTTTTCTTTGTTGTCTTATGTTAACCTGTCTTTCTTTCTCTGTGCATATTGGGGGTGGCAACATCACTTAGTTTGAGTAACTCAGACCAAAAATTTCCCTGTAATATGTCCTTGCTAATTTTTAGGGAATTCAAACATTTCCAAAGCTCACAATGTCCTTTGGTAGTAATGCAGGAGTGTTGCGCAGCAAAGCGCTCTTAAAGATCTATTACAACAGCATTTCACCAAGTGCTAGTTTGGCTTTGAGTATTTTGTGCAGAGTATGGGAAATTGTTCCAGTGGTAGCAATAAAGAGTTGGAGCGTTTTTATACTTAACTATTAGAGTTATAGATATTTAAGCAGAATATCAAATGGGAAAGCTAGCTGTGTACATGAACAAGGACTATTCAAGAAAATAAATAACTACAGATGCCATTGGAAGTTCAGGAATGAGAATATTCAGTAAATTCTCATGCCGGGAGGGATGTTTTATTAATGTCCTGTCATTAGTAGTTTCAGAAATGTGTGTAAAATATGGTTCTTGAAGTTGTTTCATGAACTTGAGATGTACCCAAGAAAAGTAGGAATAGCTAGGGTAGGTTGTCTGGGGTTTCTTTTGACAGGGACCTCCTGGGACAAGAAGATGCTGTGGGGTAGGAATAAGCTGAGTAGGGGGCGGAGGGCGTGGCATATGAGGAGAAGTGTTGTCTGAAGGCAAATACAAGGAAGGAGGAGTCAGGCTCTAGGTCAAGGGAGTGATCCTGCAATGAAGTCAGGAGCATGGTCACATCTGATGGAGTCAGTGTAACTGGGTATAGACTGTTCATTTGGAGGAGGGTGGAGTCTTGTCCAGGTCTTCACAGAGGGGTCTTTTAGATGGCCTTCCCTGTTCACAGCATCCATTTTAGGCTCTCTTTTTTTGTTGTAAAATATAGATTTTCAACCTTTAATTAAATATGAACTATTTCAGGCATAGAAACAGAGATTAATAGCCTAATAAACTCCTATATACACATCACTCTGCTTAGGAAATAAAATAGTACACATACTGTTGAGACCCCTGTCCGGAGGTAAGCACTATCCTGAATTTCATATTTACCATTGCTACTAGTGTTGTGAGAGTTCTATGACATATGCAGGTGTCAATGTATATAGTATTGTTTTACATTTAAAAAATTTTTAGGCCAGGTATAGTGGCTCATGCCTCTAATCTCAGCACTGTGGGAGGCCAAGGTGGGTGGATCACCTGAGGTCAGGAGTTGGAGACCAGCCTGGCCAATATAGTGAAACCCTGTTTCTACTAAAAATACAAAAATTAGCCAGGCAGGGCAATGTGCACCTGTAATCCCAGCTACTCGGGAGGCTGAGGCCGGAGATTTGATTGAACCTAGGAGGTGGACGTTGCAGTGAGCCAAGATCATGCCACTGTACTCCAGCCTGGGTGATGGAATGAGACTCCATCTCAAAAATTTTTTTTTTAAATTAAGGATATGTATTTTCTGCAAAGCTCACTTATTTTTACTCAACATTATGTTTTTGAGATTTACTAATTTTAATTGTTGTATAGTATTCCATTGAATAAACATTCCAGCAATTCATTATTTATCTTCCTACTGATAGATGTACATGAGTTCTTCTAGGGTAAATGCCTAAGAGTGGAAATTCTATACCTTAGAATTTGTGCATCTAAAACTTATCCAGATAATTGCAAGGGGCAGTTATTAACTCATAGGAGTTATTTATTTATTCTAGACTCCAGTCCTTTATCAGTTATATACGTAACAACCAGTGTCTTCTCTTTCATTTTGTGGTGTCTCTATAAGTAGACATTGTTTAATTTAGTTGAATATACCAATCTTTTCTTTTAGATTGTGCTTTTTTACCTTAGGGTTATAAAGATGTTCTTCCAAATTTTGTTAAAAGTATTGATTTTTAAATTTAGTCCCCAATTCATTTGAAATTTGTTCTTGTATATAAAATGTGAAGTACTAATATTTTAAATATGGATGACCCATTGTTCTAACACAATTGTTGAAAAATTCATCCTTTTCTTACTGAGCTATGAAGGCGGCCTGTTTCTATATATCAGTAGGTATGTTAACAGCATCCAGATTCTGCACTAGTTGTTTATTTGTCTACTCTAATGCCAGTACTACTAAGTATTATTTACTATATAGCTGTTATAATATATCTTGATATTAGGGGTTTTTAAATTTTAAAACATTATTGCTAAAAAATTCTAACATTCATCTGAGCCTTGAGCCAATTGTAATCGTTAAGCTGGTAGAGGGCCTCGCCTCAGTGTTGATGGCTGCTGACCGATCAGAGTGGTGGTTGCTGAAGAATGGGATGGCTGTGGCAATTTCTTAAAATAAGACAACAATGAAGTTTGCCACATCAACTGACTCTTCTTTCACAAAAGGTTTTTCTATAGCATGCAATATTGTTGGATAGCATTTTATTCACCATAGACATTCCTTCAAAGTTGGAGTTAAACCTTTCAAACTCGGGGATATTGTTAGATGAAGCTGGGTTGGACAGCATTTAAATAAACATAAGTAAAAAAGGCGCCAAAATATATGTAGATATTTTCCTCTGAGAGTTTATTCTTATTTTACATATTTATCTTGATTATTAATATTTGCCATTGCTTTTGCATATTAACTTATAAGAGGGTTTTAAAATTCCTTCAATTTTTGCATGTTAACTTATAAGAGGGTTTTAAAATTCCTTCAAAAACTCTGATGAAGAGCCTGGCAAAGTTTGTAGTTAGAGAAGTCAATTACTTCTTCAGAAACAAAAATGTTTTGTGGCTTAAATCAACGAGATACCACTATATACCTATTAGAATGGCTCATATCCAAAATACTGACAACACTGAATGCTGGTAAAGACGTGGAGAAATAGGAACTCTGATTCATTGCTGGTGGGAATGCAAAATAGTATAGCCGCTTTGGAAGACAATTTGCAGTTTCTTACAAAAATAAGTACAGTATACTTTTACCACACAATCCAGCAATTGTACTACTCGGAATTCTCTCAGTGTGTTAAGAACTTATTTCCATACAAATAACTGCACACAGGCATTTATAGAAACTCTATTCATACTTGCCAAAACATGGAAACAACCAATATGTCCTTCACAAGGTGAATGGATAAACAAACGGTATATCCAGACAATGAAATACTATTCATTGGTTTTAAAAACATGAGCTATCAAGCCACACAAGTCATAGAAGAACTTAAAGCATATAGCTACATGAAAGAAGTCAATCTGGAAAGCCTACCTACTGTGTAATTTCAACTGTATGATGTTCTGGAAATGGAAAAAATGTGGAGATAATAAAGAAGATCAGTGTTTGTCAGGGTTTTGGGGGAGGTTTGGAGGAATAAATTTTAAAAAAATGTTATTGGAGAACTAACTTTGAGAATGAGGCAATGAAGTTGAACTAGATTGAGTTGGATATCCCTATTCTTTGCTTTCATAGCACCTTGTTTTCGTCCAGAATATGAAATTTATCTCATTCCTATAATTAGGGGGTAAGCTTCTTGAGGGGAGTGACCAGTTTTATTTATTGTTTTATTACCAGTGGTAGTGGACAACCCAGCACTTGGTTGGTGCTCAAAACATTTGTGAATTAATATAAAGCTCTGATGATGTAATATAATAAGAATTTATTAAGGAGATGAGAGGAAGACTACAAGGAAAAAATACATAAATGAATGAATGAATGTTCATTTGTCATAAACAAATGGAATAAAAATGAAACAATAAAACCAAACCTTAAATCTTACTCTATTTCCCACTGTCACACTTTATGCTTAGATGTGAAGATTTCACTTTCTTTGAATTCACTTGCTTCCATAGAGATAAGTCTGCAAGTAGAGGATGTTGACATAAGTTTGTGAGAGTGCCTTCTTAGAGGCAAGCGTGCTTTTCTTCCTTAAAAAATACCCCTAATATAGCTAACTTAAAAAATGTTAGTAAACATTACATTCAAAGGAAAATAATGTAGATCAGGTGTCTAGAGGAAAACACCTGGGTGTAATTTGGTGCCCTCTTTTCTTAGATTTGAATGTTGCCCAACCCAGCTTATTCTACTCATATCGGACACTGACTCTATTTGCTACTATGACTTCTTATTCTAGCTCTTTCTGCCCCAAGCTTTTTAGTATTCCCTGTAAACCTCCTTTACCCCACCACCAACCAACCAACCAACCAACCAACCAACCAACCAACCAGCCAACCAGCATTATCTTACTTATAGACATCAAAGAAGCCATCGAGAAGGGGACAAGATATGCCATTAACTGGGAAAAAACTATTTTTGGAACCCTGGTTAACTAATAAGGGGTTGGAGTCAGAAGAGATAAAGAATGCTTATGAATAAATAAGAGAAAGGAAGTCAATCCAATAGAGAATATGGGCAAAAGAAAGAACAGAAATGCTACTGAGTACTGCCAAATAAGTTAACTGAATTAGCAGAAGCTAGAAAAACTGATAACACCAAGTGCTGCCAAAGATACCGAGCTGTGGCAACTCTCATTCAGTGCTGGTGAGCATGCAAATTGGTACAACCACTTTTAAGAAACACTTTGCATTACCTGGGAGAGTTGAACATGACTATACTGCACAGCCCAGCTATTCTACTACCAAGTATTGGGAAACTTTGCCATGCCTGTACTATGAGACAGCCACCCAAATGTTTAAAGCAGCATAGTTTGTAATAGGCAAAAAACTGGAAACACCCAAGTGTTTATAAACAGCAAGATGCATGTATGAATGCAGAATAGACAGAAAAATTATACTGCAGTGCAAAGGAATTGGCTCCAGCAGATACATCAACATGGACAATCTCAAAGGTTTGAACTTGAACAAAAGAAGCAAGTTATAGAAGAAGATACAGTGTTATTTCATTGCAAATGTTCAAACATAGGGTCATATAGGTCACAAAGACTAAAAGGAAACCAGAGAATGGTTACAATTTCAGGATAGTGGTTAGCTCTAAGAAGGTTGTTGGTGTAGGGTGTTCAATCACAGAATGGATTCTGGGGATGCTAATGTTCTATTTTTTTCTTGTATTAGGTTGTGGGCATATGGGTGTTTATTTTATTTTTGCTCTTTATTTATTTTTTTTATCTTTAAAATTAATTAATTGAAAAAGTTTTGAGAGATAGGGTCTTGCTCTGTTGTCCAAGCTGGAGTACAGTGGCGCAATTATAATTTACTGCAACCTCAAACTGCTGAGCTCAATCAATCCTCCTGTTTCAGCCTCCCAAGTAGCTGGGACTAGTGGTGCATGTCACCATGCCTGGCTAGCTTTTAAAGTTTTTTGTAGAACCAGTGCCTTTCTATGTTTCCTAGGCTGGTTTCAAACCCCTGACCTCAAGTGATCCTCTCACCTTGGCCTCCCAAAGTGCTCAGATTACAGTCATAAGCTGCTGCATCTGGCCTATTTTTGCATTTTAAACTGTACAGATGCTTTCTATACAAACTTGTATATAAGTTATATTTGATAATTCTAGCAAAAAGTACCTATAGATAGGGCAGTAACCTCCCATAGATTTAAGATCAGCTTAAATTGATCTTGATGCCATTAACTTTGCTCTTTCTTTTCAAGCCTTCCCTTCCCACTCTGCAGGCTCCTTTATTTCATTTCAGTTTTCAGTAGTTCACTATCTCCCTGACTCCTTAGTACTCTGCTCACATGCCACAAACCTGTGATCCTATCCTACTAATGTCCCTCTGTGGTCCTAAAGAAAAGTAAAATGCAGTGCTCCGTAAGAAAAGAAGTGTTTCCTACCTAGGCAAGAATAGAATTACATAATCTAATAAGTTAATTAATTTCTCAAGCTCATTTTTATTAGAGACCTTTTGTGTGCCAAGCTGTTTGCTAAGTATGAGGATATGACCTTGTCCCCAGCAGGAGACCCACAGCCTATTACAATCTGTCAGGCATGTTTCCCCTGGCTTGCTAATACTGATGAATTTGAGGTGGCTGCTGCTGGTAGTACTATTTTGGGAAGGATTTTTCTGTCTTCCATAGGGGAAGAGGCAACATCTGTGTAATAGATTTGCTATCCTAGATCTAAAGTCCAAGCACATAAAAGAAAGGTGAAGAGGACAAGAGCCGTTCTAGAAAGAATATCTGAATGTATTAACGTGCACATGTATGTTAAAAATAAAACACACACTTTAATATCAAACAGAAAAAGAAAAAGTTTGCTCAATAAACGCTTGCTATGCAATCTTTTTCCTGTGAGTATCTGTGGCACAGTTTGTATTTCCCAGTTATTTGGCATTAGTCATGAACCCTTTTGTCTTTAATGCCTTTGCTTCATCTGTTCAACTCAAATATTAGCTTTGTATGAGAAAGAGAGCTTGCATTTACGTCTCATGTGGAAATTAATGAGAAGCATGTATATTATACGTTTAATAGTATTTATTGACTGATTTGTCTAACATGATTTTAGTACCCGGACTGAACCAAATATTAAGTACCATTTAGATATAATGGTTCTCAGTGAGTCAAATTTCTTCCTTGTTGGTTTATTTTTCTAATGGGAGTGGCTTATATTTCTTGGAAATAAAATAGCCTTAGATTCTGATTCTAACTTGTAAACCAATGATAAACTTATTACTGTGTGGCAAAAATTACAGATGCTTAATAATTGAATTGTTTCTTCCATAAAGAAGCCCTTTTAAAAATTTAAAATAATGTAGCACTGTACTCTTTTTATAGCATTCCACCTACGTAGTATAATTTAGGGTAAGTGCTTTATAGCATATTTCAAATACAGGTTGTCACTTTAATATATATGCTTCATATTATTGCTAGAAGTTGTTAGGTGTTTATATACTACAGAACAAGCATCATCTCTCTCTGCCTTAGTAACATTTCCTTTAGACAGAAACATGTAAATAGGAGATAATAGAAATGAACCAGAGAAAAAATTTGAGTATAGTATAGCTTAACTGTATTATACCGTGTTTCTGATTTTTTAATGGAAGATTTAGATCTGGGAAAGACATGTGTTTAGAATCAAAGGGGAAATGGCAACTAAGTAAAACAACTTACTTGAAAACTTGATCTACCTACACCAGAGAATAATATTAGCTTTTTCTGCATTTTAAGAACATTTTTCAGTTTAAAAGGACTGGTCTCATATTCTTGTGTTTTCAGGTATATCTGGACCTGTCTCATGCTTTCCAAAACCATGCCCTATCTGCTGATTGATGCTGTAAATGTCTACAACAGTAGGCAACTCATTCATATTACTATTAGATTTAAGGTTTAAAGTGAAGTTTTACTGGGAGAATGTAACACAGTAATTTACTATCAAACTAAGATTCCATTACTGATAACCAGATTCTTAATTAGGACAGGCTTTAGTAGATGAGCAAGGAAGGAGAGCATAGAAAGGATCATACTAAGCCTGAGAAATCCAAACTAAAAATCCAATTTACAGCTACTTCTCTTCTAAAATGTCAATGCCACAAATAAAAATTTTCGGGCTGGTGTGGTGGCTCATGCCTGTAATCCCAGCACTTTTGGAGGTCGGGGCTGGTGGATCACTTGAAGTGAGGAGTTCAAAACCAGCCTGGCCAACATGGCGAAACCCTGTTTCTATGAAAAATACAAAAATTAGCTGGGTTTGGTGGCATGCACCTGTAGTCCCAGTACTTGGTGGTGGTGTGGGGGATTGCTGAGGTAGCAGAATTGCTTGAACCTGGGAGGCAGAGGTTGCAGGGAGCCGAGATCACACCACTGCACTCCAGCCTGGGTGACAGAGCAAGACTCTGTCTCAAAAAAAAAAATTTTTTTAAGGGGTGTGTGTGTGTGTGTGTGTGTGTGTGTGTGTGTTCATGCAATATCATGCCTAAAGTATTAGGAAAGGTAACTTTGCTCCTGATGTTGGCTAATCTCCAGTCCTCTATTGCCATTGAGTTTCTTAACACACTCCAATCCTGACAATCATGCTGGACACCATAAAAGTGTTTAATAGAAACCCTTTAAAAAAGATAGAATATCAGCTCCCTTTTCTGCATGCCTGTGCCATGGGACAGTGATAGAAATCAATGGAAAACTACTTTTTCTCTCTTGGAAGCTCTGTTGGGGAGCAACTCAGCATTGGCAATATCAATTTCATAATAACTGTGGATAAATATAGGAATTAGTATTACATAATTTCTATCTCTTTAGTATATTTCTTACATAATTGATGTATGATAAAATAAATGGATGGTAATGAGAAATTATTTCGTATCAATTGGATAATGGGCAGAGTTGGTATAAGAATCTTCCTTAACACTAGTAAAACATTGGGAAATTTGAAAAGAAAACTTGAACTTTTTGTGCTAGACAGAAAAACAACCTAAGCTTTATTAAGCTTCTGGAAAGCCAGTCTGAGAATATATATTCCAGACAAAATCCACTGGTTGGGTCAAGTGCGGTTTAACTATATGTCATGAACAGATATTTTCCTCAGTTATTTACTTTAGGTTTTGACAGAATTTTCTCAATATGACATAAACAATGGTTTGGCTACAAGAATAAAAGGAAATAGTATTAAATTTCCTGCAGAGGAGAATTACAGTTGGATAGTAGTGACATCCTCAGAATTAGGATTTGAAGAACATGCATGAGTCAAAATATCTTGAGGACTCAGATTAAAATAGCTGAATGAAAGCAGTAAGAGAATGACCTGGGAGCATCCCCTTAGTGCTTCAGTGATCCTTGAAGCTGGGCTAAATTTGGGGCAGCTGTAGGATGTGGAATTACTCAGAGGACTTCTGTCCTGAATGTACTGGTTAAAAGGACACACAGTCATACTCCTCTCCAAGATAATATAGTTATCCAAATGGGTAATACAATTTTTGTTTTAGAAGCAAGTAAATGGAGAGGTCAATGCGGGTTAGTATTTTTTATTTGTTGTTTGTTTGTTTTTGAGATGGAGTCTCACTCTGTCACCAGACTGGAGTGCAGTGGCTCAAATTCAGCTCACTGCAACTTCTGTCTCCCAGGTTCGAGCGATTCTCCTGCCTCAGCCTCCTGAGTAGCTAGGACTACAGGCACATGCCACCACGCCCAGCTAATTTTTGTATTTTTAGTAGAGACGGGGTTTCACCATGTTGGCCAGGATGGTTTTGATCTTTTGATCTCATGAATCCTCCCGCTCAGCATCCCAAAGTCCTGGGATTACAGGCATAAGGCACTGCACCTGGCCGTGGGTTAGTGTTTTTAAGAGAAGTTTCTGGTTAGGATAATAGACTGAAATGAGTTACAAAATCATCCATCTCTGATACTTCACAAAATTAGCAAAAATAAATAGCAGAAAAAAAAATCCACAATTATCAAACAAGAAGAGGCATAAGGTAATGGAATCAAACACAACCACCACCGTCAACAAGCTTGGCACCTGAAGGAGTAACAGAAGGCTCTTATATTCTTATGCAGACAGAACAGCAGGGCAACGTAAGTTCTTAACCTCCATGCTCCAGAGAGCATACAGGTGAGTCAGCTAAACTCTGACAAAACTGAACTGTCAGAAAAAATTGTGAAGTTCTTTGAAATAGATTAAAAAAAGAAGAACGGTAAGATTAAAAGATTATACTGACTGTCCTGTCTAGTGCTCTCTCCCAGGTTATCTCTGCCTTTCACTATTTCTGAATTATTTTACAAGTTTATAATTTGTAGGGAAGTGATAGTAATGCAAATATTTTTTCTATAAAAATATAAATTACACCTAGTGCAATGCAATCGATTATTGCCCTGTGGATTCTGACCAGTTTTACTAGGTTTTGTATCTATGTATAAATTTATTTTAGCATTTCTTATCTGCCTATATGCATGCTATATTTTGAATCTAGTTTGAACAGGTTTGAACACCTTATAGGTTCTTTAATTAATGAGTTAAATAAAATCTTTGGCATCCATTTATTTTATATCTATGTGAGTCATGATTATACCCTCTTTTAATAAGTATCCCTTAATATTAGGAATGTTTTAGGTCTAAAAAAGATCAAACCTACTCAACATCTTTATGCTTTTCTTCCTCTGGTGAGTAGTGAAAACATCTGGGAAGAAATAGATGCAATATGTAAAGTGTACTATGGAACTCATTCTTGATGATAAAAATAAATGCTCTAAGGTCACATGTTGAACAGGGAACATGCTGGAGCCACCTCTGCAATCCTCCTTCCCCACCTCTAATTCCTCCCAGCCCCATCCCACTACCTGCTGTCAGCCTTTACATCTGGAAGTACATAGAGTGAAACCAGGTAAAAAGCACTTATAAAAACTCAGAAGAGAGAATAGAGCCAGGATATTGCAACCAATAAAGGATACTGCCTTAGTCATATTCTTCTTCTTCCTACTTACCATTTAGTCACTGCCATTCCTTCAAATCACAGAAAAGTGGATAGGCTTAAAATACTCAGTTCTTAGACTGGATCCCTAAGAGTGAAGAAAAACTGGCCTCACATATTTTGGAAAAAATTGTAGCAGATGATCACAGCTTTTCTAGCGATGCTACTTTGTCCACATCCTTCAGAGCACTACCAGTCTACCATCTGTCAGTGTCTTTAACTCTTTAACTTAAGGCTTCCTCTAAATTATCAGGACACTTCCTGACTGTGGGGTTGGGGCAGGGCAGGGGAGAGTCAGCACTCCTCTGAGAGCTGGCCTTGACCAAATGACTGATAGCAGTTGATATATGAGTACACAAGCAACCTTGCTTCTTGGGTTGGATAACTTTGAGGAACATATTCTGAATTATTTCCTGGAATCTACCCAAGGAATTAAGCTCCAGTTGCCTCCAGTAGTGGCTAGCTTTATAGACACACCCTTTATTCAGTGACTTCTCTTCCAGCTTAATTCTCTACTCCTACTGGACTTCTACACTTCCAAATAAATTACTTACTATGGAATATTTGCCTTAGGATTTGCTCCTGATTACTCAAATTAAGATTCATGAAGTCATTCATAATATATCAAAGCACATACAATGCATGGCCAAAGCTGTCCAAGTGCATCAGCTAGGGTCCCAGCAAAAATGATCGCAAACTCAAAGGTTTTAGCTGAAAAGCATTTAAGGAAGAAACTATTGACCAAAATGTGAATGATGTTAAGGAAACCAACAGGAGATGGAGAAGCACTGGGAACTAGCAGTGCCAAAACAATATTTCCTAAAGAGAAGAGGAATTGTGCTTGTGGAGTCACTATGCTTGTGGAGGCAGTGATGAAGCCATGGAAGGGAGGCCACCAGGCAGAAGCTGTGACAGTGGAGGAATGTGGTCATTGCAAAACATGGCAAGGCAGGAAAGGAGCGGGGATAAGTGTCTTGACTTTTCCCTCTTTTCATCTTCCTATCCCCTGCCAGTTCTTCCTGTTGCAGAACTCAATAAAAAGCCAGAGGGCAAGGGAGTTTACTGTGGTAATCAAATCAATATAAGTCAGCCTCCTTGGGCACAGAGCATGTCAGAGGAGGGTATAAATGGATCTGGGCATGTTAAGAAGAAGGAATGTAATCAGTGCACTAAGTGAGAAGTATCTAAATAAATGGAATGAAATGGAATGGAAACTATACAGTAAAATAAAAAAGGAAATAAACAAGTATGCAAAAGATAGGCAATACATTCTAAAAGAAAATACCAACCAAGGAACATTTGCTTTACACTATAGAACAACCAATACAAATTCAAATCTGATATAGAGCTCAAAGATGCTAATACAACAAAATGAGATTAAAAGAAAATTTCCAAACCCAAGGAAATAATGAGGATCGAAATCTCATAGTAACAGAACTAACAGATGTACAGAAATGTCAAGAAACAGAATTAATATAGCTGATAGTGAAATTAATGACAAGGAGAAATGAATAATCACAGATAATTTTAATGAAAAAGACCAAAAGATTAAAAGAATTAGAGAAACTAATAGGCATAAAGGCAGAAAAGATCCAACATAAGAATGGCAGACATCTTTTAAGTAGAGAACACATGAAAGTAAAATAAGTATCAAAAATATGAGAAAATGTCCCTATAATAAAGAATAAAAATTCTGATTGAAAGTACATAATGAATTATAAGTAAATTTCATCCATAACAACATTAGCATATTCTAGTTATAATGTTGTATCTTAAGGACAAAGAACACTCTAATCATCCAGGCATAACAAATTATCTACAAAGAGAAAAGAAGTTGATTATCAGATTTCTCAATTGCATATTGCAAATTTGAGAGGCACTGGAGAAATCTATTCTGAGGGAAATAAGATGTAGCTCAAGGACATTATACCCAGCCAACATATTTGTCAAGCAGAAATGCAATCGTCAGATTTCTCAAGCATTGTTAGTAAAGGTTCCTGAAGAAGTTGGGATTTGGGAACACCCTGATGATGGGCGTTGGACAGGGTTGGAGGAGAGTAAGGAGTCTTTCTAAGGAAGAGAAGAGATCATTGGCAAAGATTTGGAGGGCGATTCTTGAAGGTAGCAGGAAGACAATGATGACTAGAATTGAGAGCATGTCTTGGTAAGTGAGGGATACATAGTTACACAGGTAAAGTAGGCCCAAATCATGGAAGTTTCTTTAAAGGCAGGTTGAAAAATTTGTTTCAATGGGTTAAGAGTGCGTCAATGCACCAGGCGCTGTGGCTCATGCCTGTAATCCCAGCACTTTGGGAGGCGGAGGTGGCCGGAACACGAGGTCAAGAGATCGAGACCATCCTGGCCAACATGGTGAAACTCCGTCTCTACTAAAAATACAAAAATTAGCTGGGCATGGCGGTGTGCACCTGGAGTCCCAGCTACTTGGGAGGCTGAGGCAGGAGAATCACTTGGACCTGGGAGGCAGATGTTTCAATGAGCTGAGATTGTGCCACTACATTCTAGCCTGGCAACAGAGTAAGACTCTGTCTAAAAACAAAAACAAAAACAAAAAAAAAAATGAGAGAGAGAGATTGGGTCAGAGGAGATTCCTGGGAGGTAGATGACATATTAGTCATGTACCTCTGGTAGATAGCTATACCTGTAGTTGCCGTCTCCTGCAGAGCTTAGGACTATGATCAATTGCTGCTTAGATTATCACAATACCATAATACTACTGGGTGCCCAATAGATTATTTCCCTCAGTGCCTATGTAAACCAGTATAATTACAGTCCTGCTTATAAATTTGGTGTGTAGACATATTTGTGGACTCTTTCAAGTCATTGGGTGAATTATTGTTCTGTCTTATGTGTGCTTTCTTAAATGCATCATCATTTCATATGTATTTTACTTACTGCTGCGGAATTTTATGTGACCCCTCAGTAACCAGAATATTAATTCATCTTCCTAAATGCTGACTTAGTACCAAAGAGATGATTAAGCTCTTGACTGTATGGATAAGTCAATTCTCAGTTGGCCAGCTATAATAAAGTCTTTTTGTATGAGTGGATTTCAGAACTTATTTTTTCCCATTATCGATGAGAATAGGTATCAAAACAGAAGAATGAAAAATTTATCCCTTTAATCAACAAATGTATACATAGATAACTCATTCTTTAGAAAGCTCTGTGAGTAAGAAAGACAAGATTCCTGCTTTTAAGGAACTTGCTACCTAGTGTATACACAGCACAAAGAACAGGTAGTGAGGTGAGGAACAAAGGGTTATTGTAGATAGAGGAGAGGCTAGGTACTTCCAAGAGGTTGGAGGTTGTTGGACTGGGAAAAACAGCTGGGATTTTTATAAGCTCAGAGAAGGCTGAGGAGCAGACTAACAGGAATCAAATTTGGTGACTGTGCAAATTGAGTAAAAAAGAAAAAAGGGACCCTAAATCCCTGGTGAGAGGCTACTGCAGAGTCCAGGAGAAAGAGAATAACTGAAATCAGGTTGGAAATGGACATATGGGACAGCTGCTAGCAGCAGATTCCATGTTTTGATCTGTGTAATAAATGCATTTTTTACTGAGTTCAAAAAAGAGGCTTAAGATCATCATAGATGGAGCATTGTCTTTGCAGGATACAAAGCCATTATTTGCCATTTCTTTTATTTTCATGATGAAGGGAGGAATCAGAACACAGCTCTTTTATAGGAACATAATTTTGAATAGTTTGTGTGTGTATGTGTGTGTGTGTAATCTCAAACTAGAAATGATAAAGTGATCCTGTTTCCTTCAATAATCTTATGAAATTTAGTTTTGGTATCTCTCCCTTACATAAGGCTCTGTAAGCCTCTAAGTTTTGTTTAAAATTTGGTGAGTGAGCAAGAACTTCTGTAGCTCATTAATCTCCATGCCCGTAATCTTCACAGCACAGTCTCAGAAATGTGCTGAATCCTGATATGCCTTTTGTTTCAGCTCAATGGAGCTCACAGCTGGGCCAGTGCTGTGGCAAGCTGCTGAATTGCCTGGTTTCTATGGTAGGCAAAATTCTAAGATGATCTCCAACCTTTGAGTATGGAAGGAACCTGTAAATATGATGGATTATCACTCCCATGATTAGATAATGTAATATGGCACAGCTGGCCTTAAAGGAGGGCGATTACTCTGGGTAAACCAGACCTAACTAATCAAGTTGAGCGTTAAAAGAGACCGGGCTCTTCCTGGAGAGAGATTGGAAGTCTGGGAAATTTGAAGCATGAGAAGATTGAGTTTGAGACAGATTTGGCTCTGTTGATGGCTGTGGACCACGTGGCTAGGAGGAAGCAGCCTTTAGGAGTTTAGAGTATCCCCCAGGTGACAGGCAGCAAGGAAACACAGACTTCAGTCCTAAAACCACAAGGAACTGAATGCTGCCACAACCACATGAGCTTGGAAGAAGCCCTGAGCCCCAGGTGCAAGTACAGCTGACCAAGACCTTGACTGCAGCCTAGAGAGAACCTGAGCTGAGAACCTCTCCATGTTATGCTTGGGCTTCCAACCTATAGAATTGTGAGCTAAGAAATGAGAATGGTTTTCAGCCACTAAGTTGGTGGTAATTGATTATGCTGCAGTAGAAATGAAATCAAATTCTAAACCTGAAATTTGCCTGGGTTTAAGAACAGCAAGTAAATGATATTCCCACAACTACAACCAAATAATTATCTTGGAAACTAAGAAGATGGCCTTTTCCTTGCTGCTCCAATGCCACTGAGGGGCGGCATGACTTCTCTGGATGTCAGCTTCCTGGGTCATAAATGAAGAGGCTAGGTAAGATGCTATCTAGTTTCTCTAGTCCCAATATTCTATGATCCTTTTCTGGCCACTTTACCTATAACTGACAAAAAGAAAACTATTCTGCTTGCAACATTGAGTGGGGAGGAGGAAGCGCACTTGCTGGAAATAATTCTGCAGAGCTTGCTGAAGATATGGTTTTATTTTTCTAATCCTACCTCTTAGTTCACTCACCTGTGCCACACTCATGAGATAGACATTGAAACCTATAGGGTCAATACTCTGAGCAAACATTAAAACCTGTACAGATGGCTTGGTCTTTCTTGGGAGATTTATGAATATAAATATTTTGAAAGGTAAATGTGTCATGTTACCGGTCTGTTATCTCAAGCAGTTTCATCTTTACATCACTTTATTTAAAACGAAACAAAGCCGAATTGCACAAAACAAGAAAATAAAAACATGTCATTTGATCCAATAAAGATATGTTGTCTCTGTTTCATTGGCAGATGGAGTATGCAATTTATTTCTAGCGTAAGACTCTTTCTCTGTCACTGTGGGCCTAAAAGCATGTGGCATGCTCCACACACCAACTCAGTGCTGAGAAAGAAGAATGTTGAGATGATCATTGTGCCATTTCTAAAGCCAGGCGTCCTGATCTTCAATAAACTGGTTTTGTGCTGCAACTTAATAGATGGTAATGATTAAACATGCTCAGTGATTCAAGTTTTCTTATAATGCCTGGCTGATATTCTACACTGTAAAATCTCTATACCTGCCTCACTGTGATTTGGGACTCCTATTAACACAGCAATCTGAACAAGAGTCCTAGGATTTGTTTTGTTTATTCTTCTTGTTGTATTTGAAAACTGAGTATATTTTTCTCTTTCTTAAACTGTAGAACTAATTAAGGTTCATTGTAGAGATACTAATCATGCAGACAAGCCAAAAGAGTCTACGATCCTAATCAGAGAAAAATTATTGTTAAATTCTGAATATGCCTCCTTCTGTATTTAGAAAATAGACATTTATCTGAATGTTGTGAGGTTGGACACATGCAGGGCCTGTCCGTGCCATGGTACTAAATTGCCACTGTTCCACCTTCCACTTTCCCTGGGCTATTTCCAGCAGTTTCTGGCCCAGAGCTCAAAATAAGCTCATTCACCTTTCCCACCCCACTTTTATTCAGCCATGTCCCACCCTAATCACTTTCCTCTTAAGCCAAGAGCTGACCTTCTTACCTTGTCCTTCCTCCCTCCTTTCAGTCCCTCAAAGCCTTTTCCTGTTCTCCCCTCCCAGGGCTTTTCTCTATTCACTGTATATTAAGAACATCAGCCCATGCCTGTAAATATTGACTGTGGAATTGCTTTTTATCTTTTAGTTTCTGTAACTTCTTGGTCTTTATAGTTCCTTACTGATTTTTTCATAGGGAACTCTCTCTTTTGAGTTGTATCAATATCTTGTCATTATGAACAGTGTTTTTATATACATTTTTATACAGGCTTCCTGATTTATTTATATAAAATTTTCTCTAGGATATACTATTTTGGAGTAGGATTCCTGAATTGTATTTTATGTACATGTTTCACTTTACCAGGCAATGCAAAATTATTTTCCAAAGTGTTTATCCAATTTCCGTATAATACCAGCTGCATAAAAGGATTCCTATTGATAGGTCCAGATTCAGGGCAGGAGCAAACATCATTCAAACAGAGAATAAATGCAGATACTTGTGCTCATAAAATCACTGGAATAACTGGAGAAACAAAAGTTAAGCCTGCCACTGGAACAGTGAATCCAAGAGCACAGTACCATAGCTGAAATGCAAGGGACAGAAGCTACTATTGCTGCACATTGCAACCCTGTCTCTAAATACTGCCACATCTGTCTCTAAATGCTCACACTTCTATGGCCTGGCTTGCAAGCAATAACGACAGAAGAGAGATGGCCTCTGCTTCATTTGACCTTACAAAACTCGTTCAATACACCTATATTTAGACAACTATACTTTTCCTTCTTATTTTTCCTCCACAGAAGAGGTTTTCTCTTCCTTTCTTTTCCATATACATATATGTATATAAACATATAAATATGACCCAATTCTTGGCTTTAATTAGAATTGTATCTGGCCCATCTTCCTGCCTTACCAAGGAAGCCCAATGTTTACTCCACCACTTTCTACCCTCCACAATGTACAAAATATCTAAGCTAAAAATTTTTTTAATCAAAACAACTGATTAATGGTTTTTAAAGTTAATTTAGTTTAGCATGACCAGCATTAAAAATAAAATGACATAGGAGAACATAAAAATAACAGTTTGTCACACATAGTGTATTCTTATAGTAAGGGTATTTTTTGACACCAATTATATACACACATGCAGTACGTATGTATGTATATGTATTAGTTTTCTATAACTGCCATAACAAATTACTACAAATCTAGCGGCTTAACATAAAAAGTAATGAATTAATGGCATTCGCAGCAACATGGATGGAATTGCAGACTATTATCTAAGTGAACTAACTCAGGAATGGAAAATCAAGCATTGTATGTTCTCATTCATAACTGGGAGCTAAGCTATGAGAATGCAAAGGCATAAGAATGATACAATGGACTTTGGAGACACAGGAGAAAGTGTGGGAGGGAAGTGAGGAATAAAAGACTATAAATTGGGTTCAGTGTATACTGCTTGGGTGATGGGTACACCAATATCTCACAAATCACCATTAAAGAACTTACTAATGTAACCAAATACCACCTGTTCCCCCAAAACCTATGGAAATAAAAAATAAAAAAATATTTAAAATTTAGTGGCTTAAAATAGCACCCACTTATCCTACAGCTGTGTAGGCCAAAATTTCCAATTCCCATAAACACCAGCTGCATAAAAGACTTCCTGTTTGTGGGTACAGTGTTGTTCAGTGGAGTCCTCTGCTTAGAGTGCCACAGTACTGAAATAGAAGTGCCAGGCAGGCTATATTCCTTTCTGGGAGTTCTAAGAATGACTCCACTTCCAAGATCACTCGATTGTTTGTAGAATTCAGTTTCATGTGGTTGTTCTACTGAGGTCCTCATTTTCTTGCTGGCTGTCAGCTCAGGATATTCTAGCATTCAGAGCCCACCCACAATCCTTGGCTCATGGCTCCTTGTCTCTGCCTTCAAAGCCAGCAATGGATGAGAATGAGATGAAGTGAGTCAATCAGAGTACAAAATTAAAAGAGGCACTCACTTATGTAAGTGCACTTGTAGGACTCTGAAAGTGAGTTCCTCTTTAAATTTCAAATCCTGGGTATCTTACTCACCTCACTTATTCCTGACTCCACTGCAGTGTGTGTGTGTGTGTGTCTATGTGTATTGTGTCACCAAGAACATTTTCTTTGAGTCAGAAAGTTTGGAAGACATTACTCTAGGCCCATGGTTCTGCATAAGTCACCCCAGAATGTTGTTAAACTGCAGATTCTGATGTGGTAGGTCTGGGGTAGGGCCTAAGATTCTGCATTTCTAACAATCCTGCTGATTCCTAGAATATACACTGAGGAAATTAATAAGCCCTCTAAATAATTCTAATATATGCTGTAATTTCAGAACCACTATAGTTCTCTTAAAACACTAATTTCTGGGCCCAGCCTATAAGTTATTGATACAGTAGGTTTAGGAAGAGACTTAGGAAGTTGTTAGAAATACAGCTTCCTAGGTGATGCTGCAGCTACTGGTCCAGGGAACACACTTTGAGAACCACTGTAGTGCTCTGGACCTCTGGGCTCTAAACTTATCATTGCATTGCTAACAGCTTCACATGGCTTATTGCAATTTCTCAACAGTATCTTTCATCGATTTAAAAGCATATTTTAAAATATTCCTCCTTTTAAAATAGTTTAAATGATTTGAGGCTGTATGACTTTTGGGCTCTCTGGTATTCCATATTGGTAAAAATTGAACAAAATTCACATTGCTTTGACTTGATGGTTCAGCGTTTGTCTTAATTCATCTTATTGAGGAGCTGCAGGGTTCATTTAAGATTTTTCTTGGTTAGAAAGCTAAGTTCTTTATTTTAGCTGTACACAGAATGCCCTCTCTTCCCTCAAATTCAGTAAGTTTCAGGGAGGGTAAAATATAACAGGTGTAAACTGCAGACAGAACACAGAAGATGATAGCCCAAAATATGGCATCTTGGAATATTGAGTGTCTTAAGCTGAAAAATTAAGAAAACTGCAGCAGCAGGAAGATCTCTTTGACCTTCTCATGCCCCCCTCTCTCCTCAAGCTAGCCATAGAAACTAGAATACTTTTTTCCTTTTCTCCCCTGAAGTGGGCCATAAAATGAAGCTGACCTTCCCCTGAAGCAGGTTATAAGACCTTCATTCCAAAAGACCCTTATTCTGCAATGTCCTCCCTCTACCTGGATGAAAGGACCATCCTTATCTCTGAAGACACAGACACAGAAAAGAATCTGAACAAACGGTCCTTGCTGAGTTCCCCCCAGTTTATTACCATTACATCATCTTTCTTTTTGCCCAATCATGTTTCTTTACAACCATTTATGTTTTTTAATAGACTTAGCATAAAATATACAAAGATATTCCTGTTTTATTCCGGATCTTCATTTCTGAGGCTTCTGTGTCATATACAATTTATGTTAAATCAATTTGTATGCTTTTATTAATCTATTTTTGTTATAGGGGGGTCTCAGCCATGAACCTTGAGATGGTTAAGAAAAAGGTGATGCTTTTTCTCTCCGTCTTTATCAGAAGTTCATGTCTTAATTTCTGTTGGTCTTCCTGAAAACTAAATTTTTCTTTTTAGCTTCTCTGTCAAATAGATAGTAATCAGTAAATATGCATTAAGTAAAATAGGGAAGGTGTTCAATAATTTTTAAAATTGCAGGGATTCTTAAGAATATTTTATAACTCATCAATTATGAAACAACAATTAGGTACATTGATCATTCTCAGGCATTCAATGTGTTGAACTTTAGTAGATGAAACTGAGTTCAAAGATTCCTCGTTCATCTCTATAATGCAGCACCTATCAGAGAGCCTGATAACTTACAGACACTCAATAAATGTGTAGCAAATGGATAATGTTTGGATGAATAAACTAATGAATGACACAGAATAGAGCAGCAGTAGCAACTGGAATAAAATATTGGTGTATCTGAATCACACTTGAGATAGATCACTACAAATTTGTTAATAGTAAAAATTACAAGATTTTGAAATTAGAAAAGTAAAAATTATGGTTAAAAATAGCATTTTAATTTACTTACATTCTCTTATGTTTTTGCAAGCATAAGGTTTTTGAGGGTCACCTCATTAGGAATTGTTCATAATCTTCATAATCTTCTGTCTCTTCTGCAGCCCTCCATCTAGATATATATATTGGGATTGCATTACACATGTTTTGTGAATATCATGCATTGTGGTTCCATCGTAAAGTCCTTTTTGAGAACCACTGAAATATATCATCCAAATAATGTATAATAATTTTAAATAAAATAATTTTATCTAATTATTTATAATTAAGACTTATGGCATTAAATAAAATGATATTTATATTAAGCATTATTTTTTGCCTAATTTATAATATAAATCACATGGGAAAACAGCTACAGTTTATTTAAACATGAGTAGTAATTATTAATCACATTACATAGTTACAACTTATTACATAAATGATTTGTTCTTCAAAATAACATTTTCCTTAAGTTTAAATAGCTTCTAAAATATTTGAACAGTTATTTGATTAGAAATTTTTCTTTCTGTTTCTTCTCCTTAAATCAAGACAATTACATCCACAAGCTTTTAATAAATTTTTTATAAAGTTTTGGAAGAGTAAGGATATATGATATTCTCTTCTATATTATAGCAATTTTGAGGAAAACCTTTACAATCTAAAAAGCAAAGTGAAAAGAAAAGTGAGATAGGCATACTGTTTTTCTTTTTTCTTTTT
>NW_016107352.1:4476633-4509680 GCF_001604975.1 Cebus imitator | reverse complement strand
AGCTGGAGTGCAGTGGCGTGATCTCAGCTCACTGCAACCTCTGCCCCTTGGGTTCAAGCAATTCTCCTGCCTCAGCCTCCCGAGTAGCTGGGACTACAGGTGCACGCCAACGTGCCCAGCTAATTTTTGTATTTTTAGTAGGGACAGGGTTTCACCATGATGGCCAGGATGGTCTCCATCTCTTGACCTTGTGATCCGCCCACGTTGGCCTCCCAAAGTGCTGGGATTACAGGCATGAGCCACTGCGCCCGACCAGGCACGTTGTTTAATATACAACAAGTACTTTTTAATGTTCTTTATACTATTGTTGGCTAATAGGACTTTTGAAGTTTCCCCCTGCTCCCCCACCCCCCTTGCTGAAAACCAGGATTTGAAGTGACCCACAAGATTGATTCATTTTCTGGGTCAAATGCAAAGAGGATAGGGTATCTTAGACTATTACTGAATAATAGAATACATATGTAGTTAATGTAGAAAGTATACAAACAATATAGTCTATCCTGGACATTAAGGCAGTACACTGGCATGTCTTCACTGTGTATAACATTGACACCATCAATAGTATTTCCCAATGATGTGATGAGATAAAGTATCTTAGCCATCTAGGAGTATAGATAAGAACTCTTTCTGAGTGATCTTTCAGTATTAAAAACATAAGGTATTCTTTTGTTTGCTCTATGGAATATGTCACTGCAGGATGTTACATTAGAGATACTCATCCCCTCTGAACTTTTGCAAGGCTATTTTCTGTATTTCAGAACCACCTACATGTTTTCACTAATTTAAATAACTCTAGTACTGTCTATATTCTTGTTTGCTATAAAATGACTCTTGAAAATGATAATTTCAGACTTCCAAGTTGTTGGTCTTATTTTATTCCAAGCTTTTATTGAATTGCTGGCAACTCAGAAGCTCCAGTATATAGTCACTTAGTACTTCAGCCCCATTGATCTTTCAAAAAGTATTCTATGACCTGTTAGTGGGTAGTTGAAGATTTATTTAAATAAAATTGTAAAGCAAGCCATCTAAACAAGTCTCCTTTCCCCTTTATATACTGTGCCATTATGTAGAGCAAATATTCTGAGAATGTAATTGGAATACCTCTTTAAGATATCCAGTAATAATGTTACTGAACTGATTTATTTGTATATTTAAGTAGAGAAAATATCAGGACTCTCAAATACCAAAGCCAGTTTTAAAAGATAAAAATGTACCCATTGTGGATGTTTGGAGGATCGGATGCAAATTCTGAAGGCAACTTCCAGAGTTCTATGCATGTATTAAATAATGTTAGTGTCTTGGAACTGAGTGCACAACACTCCAAGGCGACTCGTTTGAAATGAACAGCACCCTTTGATGGATGAACCATAGTTCACCAAATTTCCCCTAGTTCTTGGGACTGGCTTTGCCTTTATATTTGTGGATGTTTTCTTAATTGTGACAGGACAAGTATGGAGAGGGAGGTTTAAGGCCACGCTGAGGTAATTATTGCTGAAAAGAACTGAATTTGGTCAGAATAAGACTCATAAGCATGATCTTCATTTTTGGAATTGCCTTATGTATTTTCTGATGATCAGATTATTCCATTATCCAAGCCCAGGTCATGTGCCACCTCTTTTCTTATTCACTCATTTCCCCCCACCGCCATTCAATCAGCATGAGCACCTGCTATGGGTCAAGCACTATTCCAGGTGCAAGGGATCACCAAAGAGAAAGAAGAAAATGATCTGTGCCATCACAGAGGTAATATTACTTTTTAAAAAATTTCTTATGGTGATTAACATAGTTTTGTTATTTGGGCATATTTTAATCTCCTATTAGATATGAGGTGTTTTGATGTCAGCCTCATGGTCTAATTCATGAATATTTTCCTCATTGCACTTAACACAAGGTCTTACCACTATAAGACAATTGAAGTGTAGTAGGTGAATAAATGATTAAATAAACAAAGGATGAATGAATCAGTCTTTCTGGCCTTTTATGTCTGAGCAATGCAATATAATTTTCACTCTTCTGAAATAGTACGAAACAAGCTCAACCTTTGGTTTAGAGTCATATAAAACTTGGGGGCACCAAAAAGCTATTTTAATAACATTTAAAAAGTCATCCAAATGAATTTATTTGGAAATTTGGAATGCATTTTTATAACCTAACATAACCAATGAGGAAGGGAAAAAAGGCTGCAAATGCAGAATGATATATTTACCTAATAACCTTAACACCTATTTAGAAGAGGCCACTAGTGTGTATTATAAAAGAATAGCATTTTATGAAATTGCAGTAGGGAAGTTTTTTATGCTTCCCTCAATATTTCTTTTTGTATAATAATAATGAACAAAGCTTAGAAATTATCTCGGCACTTTGGTTTATTTAGAAAAGTGTTTCCTTTCATGTGTGTAATTTATCAGTAATGAATTACACAGGTAAATATTTTTTAAAATTGAGATTAATATGAACAAAATTTAGGGAAGAGGGGAAAGGAAATGTCGATTGGAAATGTCTTCCACCGAGGCATCTTCCTTTCTGAGACGTCAATTTGAGTTTGGCTTATTCCACTCGCTTCTTTAACTTTTAATTTCTTCCTATACTTCCTGTCCCAACATTGTCATTTTATCTTTACTTTTTTATATACCTAAATTATTTTGATAAAATTTTTTTTCATGAGCAGACTTAATTATAATTTTTTAATGCAAGGTATTTCACTTAACTTTGAAAAATGCTCTTCAGTTTCAAAAGGCATGGGGCAAGGGAAGGAGAATTTATTTCAAATTTATGGGTTTGTCCAGAAATTCAGAGGCAGGGTTATGCAATAGTAGTAAAATGAAGCTGTAGCTCCACACATGTGCATACACACTTGCTTCACTCTTCCTTTCAAGAGGCAGGATTGTTTCCATAGGGGAAAGTGAATGTCAGTCACCTACCACTTGTCATCAATTTGCAAGACTGATGTCTAGAGAAAAGTTTCAAATCATAGAACTATAAAAGATGTTTGTCTTCAATCTTATAACTTTAAAAAATTGTGTCTATGTAATGTTACATATATACTAAAAAGTGTATCATACATGTATATATAATTTGAAGAATGGTTATGATAATAAAATAAACAGCAATGTATCCCTGATGTTAAGAAATCAAATCTACCAAGTACTTCAGAAATGCCCTGTGTACTCCTCTTTTCTTTCCTTCAGCGAAGGAAACCACTATCTGGTGTTTTGTGTTAATCATGTCATTGGTTTTCTTTATGGTTGAGCCACTTATGTGTATCTAAACAATACATTGTTTAGTTTATTTTTGTTTTTAACTGAGTAAAATGTGCAAACCTAGCTGTGTAAGGAAAGGATAAGATTGCCACTATTAGATGAAGGTTCCAGAGAAGGTAAACCAAATAGGATTTCTGGGCCATGAGCTGGTCTCAGCTTCCTTTGGAGTTTACAAGTGCCCCTTCTGAGGAAACTGGAAAAAGCCATGAATTTGTCCTAGAAAGCATAAGGAAATTTAGCAGAAAGGTAGGTTAGACACGGAACCAGATACCAAGAAGACACATGGCCAGAGGGAGCGGGCTGCTTTCTATTTTCTGTTGACAGCCCACAGAGGCCTAACTTCAGCTCTCAGGAGTATACTGAAGCGGAACCTTTCTATAGGATAAAATTAGAGTCCTTAGCTGATCCAGGCATAAGGCTTAGAAGGGAGAGTGGAAACCTCATTAGCACATGGGCCAGTTCTCATGAGTGTTCTGTTCCTGGGTTTAAAGGATAGCAGAATTTTAGCAGGGATCTTAGTGATGACAACCTGCATCATATTGAATAACACTTTTGTAACCTATATTAGAAGCTGAAAGTACAGTGAAGTCTTCATCTCTAGAAAGAGAAACCTGTTATAACTCTTAAATGACATTTCTATATCTCTGAAAATACTTAAACATGAAACAGATACTACGGTGGCCTTAATATAGAATTGAGAAAGATCCAGTAAGATCTCATGCAAGTCTGTCTCTCCAACCTCATTTCTCACCACTTTCTCTGTGCTGTAACCATCCTCAAATATTTGTGCTCCTTGGAACACATCCCATTTTTTTTTTAATCCTTCTTTGTTCATATTGTTCTCTTGTTCAGGGCTCCCTTCCTGAGTAAATTTCCCTGGCAAACTTCTTATCCTTTAAGACTCATCTCTCTCTTATACGGGAATTATTCCCTGAGCCTCTAGATGGTACTCATCTCTGTGTTCCCACAATACTTTTCACTTATCACTGGCATAGCCTTACCAAGTTGTATTTTAATCCTTTTTCAACTTGCATATTCCCCCCACTTTCTGTGAGCCTCTTAAGATCTATGACTGCCATTCATATATTGCTCAACCATAACTGTATACCATTATCGCATCTAAAGGTTAACAATAATTCATTATTGTCATCAAATATCCAGTGTTCAAAGTTCTCTGATTAGCTCATGGTTCATTTTTATTGGTTAAAATAGGAATCTTAGAATGTCCATATATTGCAACTGCTTGATATGTCTCTTAAGTCTCTTTCCTATTCCTAAGTTACTCTTCCATTTCCTTTCCTTTTCTTTAATCTTAAAATGTATTTGTTGAGGAGCTGGATATTTTTCTTTAGAATTTCTATTGTCTTTCCCATAAAGTCATTTATTATGTGGCTCTGACTTTTATATTTCCTCTAAATTGGTAGTTAGATCTAGAAACTTGATCAAGCTTGAACATTTTGGCAAGACTTCATACATAATATTGTATAATTCCATTAAGAAACATATATAACCTGTTTATTTCTCATTTGTGATGTTAGTTTTGATTGGTGACTATTACCTAGATCTATTAGTTCATAGAAGCTGTGAAACAATGGTGTTCTAATTCTAACATTTTTTCTTCATTTGTTAGGTGGAATACTTCTATATAGAGAAACTTTTATCAGCTTATTTACTAAAGGCAGGATAAATGCTTTCTTCCTTCCCTTTATTCACTACAGTTGAAAATAACAAGTTAGTTCGGTGGCAAAAGACTAACATTTGTTTTCTTTGGGTAATTAATGCTTAGTACAATGACTATCACATAAAATGAATGTCCTAATAGCATGTTATATGAATGAACAGTCAATAAATTAATACACAAATTAAGTGAATGATTGAATCACACTGATTGTACACAATCTTACACATACAACACATAGTAGCCCTGTAAATAACTGCTTCTTAAGACAGAGAGATCTGGAGGTCCTTAGCAGATGGATGTTCAGACATCCCAGTCCCCAGTCATGCCCACTGAGTCTGCATGGTCCCAAGTAGAATGGGGGAACTGGCTTCTCATAGCCCCACTGCAAGGTTATGTAGCACTGGATTGCTGCCTAATCCATTCTGCCTTGTGTACTGATAATCATACTCTGCACTGCCTTGTGCACAACTTCTACTAAGACATTTCTTAGGCATGCCATGGACATGTCAGTGTATAGTGTAAAAGGTTTTTAGTATAGTTATGGAGTTGTGCACCACCTCTACAATTTTAGAACATTATCTCAAAAGGAAACACCATAGTTTTAGCAGTTACCCCCCATTTCCTTCCCACTGGCAACCACTAGTCTACTTTCTCCCTCTATGGGTTTGCTTATTCTGGATATTTTATATAGGTGGAATAATACTATATCTACTCTTTCTTGACTGGATTCTTTCACCTAGAAAAATGTTTTCAAAGTTTATGAATGTTGTAACATTTACCAGTATTTCATTTATTTTTATTGCAGGATAATATTCTATCATATGGATATATTGAATTTTGCTTATTCAGTCATCAGTTTATGGACATTTGGGTTGTTTCCACTTTTTGGCTATATAAATAATACTGCTGTGAATATTCTTGTACAGGTTTTTGTGTAGACATATGTTCTAATTTCTCTTGGGTATATACCTAGAAAGGAAATTTCTGGGTCATGTGGTAACTCTTATGTTTAACATTTTGAGGAACTGCAAACTGTTTTCCAAAGTGGCTGCACAATTATGTATTCCCAAGTGCAATGTAGGAGGTTCCCAACTTTTCTATGTTTTTGCCAACGCTTGTTATTATCTGCCTTTTTTATTATAGCAACCGCCGTGTGGGTGAAGTTGTATCTCATTGTGAGTTTTGTTTACCTTTCCCCAAGGGTTAATAATGTTGAGCAACTTTTCATGTGCATATTGAGCGTTCTTTGGAGAAACATCTATTTAGATATTTGCCTATATTTGCCCGTGTTCACCCTTTATCAGGTATGTAATTTTCAAATACTTTCTTCTATTCTATGGCTTGTCTTTTCACCTTCTTGATAATGACCTTTGACACAGAAAAGTTTTTAACTTTGGTGAGGTTTAGAAAAGTTTATCTACTTTTTGTTTTTGGTGTTATCTCTATGAAGACTTTGCTAACCCAAGCTGCAAAGATTTACTCCTATGTTTCATAGTTTTAGGTTACACTAAAGGTCTGTAATCTATTAGAGTTAATTTTTTTTTTCTTTCTTTTTTTTTTTTTTTTTGAGACGGAGTTTCGCTCTTGTTACCCAGGCTGGAGTGCAATGGCGCGATCTCGGCTCACCGCAACCTCCGCCTCCTGGGTTCAGGCAATTCTCCTGCCTCAGCCGCCTGAGTAGCTGGGATTACAGGCACGCGCCACCATGCCCAGCTGATTTTTTTTTGTATTTTTTGTAGAGACGGGGTTTCACCATGTTGATCAGGATGGTCTCGATCTCTTGACCTCGTGATCCACCCGCCTCGGCCTCCCAAAGTGCTGGGATTACAGGCGTGAGCCACTGCGCTCGGCCCTAGAGTTAATTTTTATGTGTAGTGTGAGAAAGGAATCCTCCATCATTCCTTCACATGTGGATATCTAGCTGTCACAGTACCATTGAAAAAGAAGACTATTCTTTCCCCCATTGATTGCTTGTGCACACTTGCTAAAAATCAGTTAACCATAAATATGCAGTTTTATTACTGATTCTCAATTTGATTGCAACAATCTGTATAATTAACTTTATACCAGAGCTGCACTAACTTGATTATTGCAGCTTTATAGTAAGTTTTGACATTGGTAAGTATGAGTCCTCCAAGTCTGGTCTTTTTCAAAATTGTTTTGGCTATTTTGGATCACTTGGTTTTTAACAAGAATTTTAGGATCAGTCAATATCTTCAAAAGGCAGCTGGGAGAGACTTTTGAGACCCATCTTCACCTTTAATATGTTATTGAGGTACATTACAATGATAAGCTTTCTAATGTTGCACCTCTGGAAAAGCCTTAGTCATTTTGTGTGTGTATGTGTGTAATATTTTATAACATATATAACATGTGCTTATAATATAACCATATGTTATACATTGTTTACATAGCATATATAATAGCATATACATAGATTTGTTATTTATATTATTTGTTTCTATGGTCACAAGTGGGTATGGCCTACAATTTTCTATTCTAGAGTCCTTCCTTTGGTTTTATATCACAGTTAGGCTAGTCTTATTAAATGAGTTGAGTAGTTCCTTTTAGGTTTAGACTGACCTCATTAAATGTGTTGGGGAGTTAACTTGCCCTTGTTTTCCAATTTATGAAACAGTTATTAAAAATGGAAAATGTCATTACTTTCATTCTTATAGTTTTTAGTTGGAATTATCTATTAAATCATCTGGGCTACTGCCTTTTAGATTTCAGTGTGGGTTAGGAGGTGTAGTTTATGAGTACAACTATAAATATTTTTGTTGTCATTGGGCTTATTTTCATACTCGAATTTTGAACAATAATACTTTCTAATAATCAAAAATTATACTTTCACACATTCATTGGTGTAGAATTTTGTATAGCAGTATCTTAAACATTTTTCCTACTCCTGAGTATCTATAGCTATTTTTGTCAATGTCAAGTTTTACCTTGTCTCTTCTTTTTTATAGCTTTCCAAAGTTTATCTCTTTAAAATGATTTCTTTTATTTTTTGTCCTATTGTTCAATTATCTGAAAATTCTACATATATATTTTAAAGTATGTCTACTTGGTAAAGATTCTTCCCCCTCAGTTTTATTAAGGTATAATTTACAAAGATTGGATATACTTATGGTATACAACTTGATGTTTTTGACATATGCATACCTTGCAAATCATAAAATCAAGCTAATTAACATATTTTTTGTGTGTGATGAGAAAATTTAAGATCTATATTTTTAGTGATTTTCAATATGTAATATGTTATTATTAACTGTAGCCACCATGTTGTATAAGCTCAATGCTTCAGACCTTATTCATCCTGTCTAGCTGAAACTATTTTACGCTTTGCTCAACATCTTCATATTTCTGTTCCCTTCCCCCAGTCCTTGGCAACCACCATTGTATTTTCTGCTTCTATGAGCTTGACTTTTTAAACTCCTCAGTTAAGTGAGATCATGTAGTATTTGCCTGTGCCTGGCTTATTTTACTTAGCATGATGTCTTCCAGGTTTATCCATGTGGTTACAAATGATCAGATTTCCTTCTTTGAAAAGATTGAATAGTATTCCATGATGTGTGTGTGTGTGTGTGTGTGTGTGTGTGTGTGTGTGTGCATGCACTGCATTTTCTTTATCCATTTATCTGTCAATGAATGCTTAGTTTGATTCCCTATCTTGGTAATTGTGAAGAATGTTGCAATGAACGTAGGAATGTAGGTATTTCTTCAACAAATTGGTGTCATTTTTAAAAAATATATATACCAAGAAGTGGGATTGCTAGATCATATAGTAGTTCTGTTTTTAAATTTTTGAGGAATCTTCATACTGTTTTCCATAATAGTTTTACTAATCTACATTCCCACCAATAGTATACAAAGTTTCCCTTTTCTCCATATCCTTGCAACATTTGTCGTATTTTGTCTTTTTGATAATACCCATGCTAAGAAGTGTGGGGTGGTAGTTCACTGTGGTTTTTATTTGCATTTCCCTAATGATTAGGGATGTTAAGGATTTTTTTCATATGTCTGTTGCCCATTCATATGTTTTCTTTTAAGAAATGTCTGTTCTCATCTGTTGCCCATTTTAAAATTGGGTTATTCATTTTCTTGCTATAAAGTTGTTTGAGTTCCTTATATATTTTGAATATTAACCCCTTATCAGATGTATGATTTGCAAATATTTTCTCCCCTTTTGTAGGCTGTCTCTTTACTTTTGTTTTCTTTGCTGTGCAGAAGCTTTTTAGTTTGATACCATCTCATTTGTCCATTTTTGCTTTTGTTGCCTGAGCTGTGGGGGTCATATCTGAAAAGTAATTTCCCAGACCAATGTAAAGAAGATTTTCCTCTATGTTTTCTTTTAGTAGTTCTATAGTTTCAGGCCTTACGATTAAGTATATAATCTATTTTTAGTTGAGTTTTACCTATGATGCAAGAAACCAGTCTAATTTCATTCTTTTGCATGTATATATTCAGTTTTCCCAACATGACTTACACTTATTGAAGAGACTCTCCATTCCCCATTGTGTGTTCTTGCTGTCTTTGTTGAAGGTCATTTGACTGTGAATGTGTGGATTTCTTTCTGGGCTCTCTATTCTGTTCCATTGGTGTATACATCTGTTTTTATGCCAGAACTGTGCTGTTTTGATTATCATACCTTTGTAATATATTTTGAAGTCAGGTAGTGTGATGTCTTCTTCAGTTTTGTTCTTTTTGCTCAAGATTGCTTTGGCTATTCAGGATTTTTGTAGTGCCATACAAATTTTAGAATTAAAAAGATTTTCTATAAAAACCTCATTGAAATTTTAATATGAATTTCATTAAATCTGTCGATCACTTTGAATAGTATAGATATTTTTATGATATTAATTTTTCCTATCCACGAAAATGAGATATTTTTCCATTTATTCTTTATATCTTCAATTTATTTCAAAAATGTTTTATAGTTTTTATAGTTTTCAATGTAGAAAACTGTAGAAATTCCTTGGTCAAATTTATTTCTAAATATTTTATATATTTAAAAAATATTATATGTAATATTTTCTTGATTTCTTCTTTGGATAGTTTGTGGTTAGTTGATTTTATAGCTGCTCTTGTATTATACAACTATACAGAATTTATCAGTTCCAAGGGTTTTTTTTGTGTGGAATCTTTACAGTTTTCTATGCATAAGGTCATGTCATTGGCAAAGAAGAACAATTTTACTGGTTTCTTTTTAATTTGGATGCTTTTTATTTCTTTTTCCTGCCTAATTGCTTTGACTAGGACTTATAGTAAAATACTGAATAAAAGTGGTAAGAGTAGGCATCCTTGCTTTGTTACTAATCTTAGAAGGAAAGCTTTCAACTTTTTACTGTGGAGTATAATGTTAACTGTAAACGACTTATTTGTGGGCTTTATCATGTTGAGAAAAATAACAAAAAGAATATTGGTATATTCTTTCCATAGTTATTTGTTGAGAGTTTTAATCATAAAAGGATGTTGAATTTGTTGAATGCTTTTTTGCATCTACTGAAATATTAATATAATTTTTATCCTTCCATGAAATCACATCAATAATTTGCATATATTTAATCATCTTTGCAACCCAAAGATAAATACCACTTAATCGTGGTATATGGTTCCTTTAATGTGCTGTGGAATTTGGCTTGCTAGTATTTTTTGAGGATTTTTGGGGTTCATTACGGATGAAGGTTCTTGATTGCAAATGTCTGAATTATCTATATGTCTATTTCATAAAAATTCTTATGTTATTTAATTCCTGTTATCCTTGCTTACTTTTTGACTGAAAATGTGTGACATTTTTCATAGCTATTATTTATATATTTTTAATACTTTAAAATATTTTGATTGGCATATTTATATAAAAACTTTTATAATAGAATGGCTATTATCAAAAAGACAAAATACAAGTGCTGCAAGGATATGGAGAAAAAGGAAACTTTGTATGCTACTGGTGGGAATGTAGATTAGTATGACTATTATGGAAAACAATATGGAGATTCCTCAAAAATTTAAAAACAGAACTATGTGATCCAGCAATCCCACTTCTGGATATACATGTATTTTAAAAAATAAAATCAGTACTTTGAAGAGATACCTGCATTCCTGTATTCATTGCAGTATTCTCCACAATTACCAGTAAAAATATGTTTTATACATACATATATATAAATTTTTGAAATTCTTTTTGGTAGAGGTGAGATCTCACTATATTTCCTGGACTAGTCTCAAACTCCTGGATTCAGCTAATCCTTTGTTGGCTTCCCAGAGTGCTGGGATTACAGGTGTGAGCCACTGTGCCCAGCCTGCTTTATATATTTTGAATATGCCTCATATTCATAAAGGTTCAATGCTGTTGTGTATTCTTAGTAGATTATTTCTTTCTTAGTATTAATAATTATTTTTGATTTCCTAGCATTTTTACCAGGAAAATTCTTTACTGACTTGTATGACAGTAAAATTGCTACATAATCATGTTAGTATTTGACAGACTTTAAAAATATCCTTTTATTTTTTAACACTTTTCTATTTTTTTCAGGTGTGTCTTTTGGTAAATAATAAATAGCAACCTGACATCTCTATCTTTTAATAGGTCTAATAAAACTACTCATTTTCATGTAAATATACATGTTTAGTTAGTTTTTTTTAAACCAACAGTTTTTAAAAGCCTTTCTTTCCTTCGGTTGATTAGATTGTGTTTTGCAACAGTTTCCTTATTCTGCTTTAATAGATATTCATCTATTTAGTTTTACTCTGCATGCATTTTTAACTCACACACAGAAACTTACACATTCTTTGAAAAAAAAAGTCTGGACTATATTCTAGCCTTCTCAATAACACAATAAATTTAGCATGTATTCATTTCCTTTTATACTGTCCTTCCTTCTCCCCCAGCTAACTCCCATGTTGACATCTTACTGGATTTTATTTCTAGATTGTTTATTTAACACACATACACATATATAACTACTTCAATTTAGCAATATTTTTAAAATGATTACTTCGCTCACCATATTTCTTATAATTATTTCCTCCCAGGTTTAGTTTTCTTCTTGCTGAAATATGTCCTTAGTAATTTTTTCAGAGAAGGTGCATGTAAACTTTCTAAGGTCTTATCTGTGTGAATATGCCCTTAATTTGTGAAAGAAGGTGAATGACTGAATTTATTTCACTGACCCTGGTAAGATCCGGACCCACAGCTCTTTCTCCTCACTTTTCCTGCCAGACCCAAATTGTATAACAGCTGCTAGAGCCTTAGCTTCAGTCTTGCAGTACCTGAATCCTGTCTCACTATTAATACAGCCCCATACTTTCTCTGAATTGGAACAATTCTTTGTATAAAAATCTTTCCTATGTTTTGCACAAGTCCCATCATGCTTATTAAATTCCCTAAAAATATACCTTTAAAAATCATTTGTAATGATTTTGGGTTAGAAGGAGAGATTTCAGCGTGTGCTCAAATTGAAATAAGATACTCTTATTTTTGTGTGTTTGGATGGACCCATGTGAAAGTATATCCCTGGGGATATAGAGAAGGACTTTTATTGTTACTCTGTACTTTCCTTTGTTTGAATTTCTGCTTATTAATTTCCCTTTGATTCAAGATAACAGAGTATACTTGTGTTGAATATCATCCTTCCTCCTCCCCTGCCCCACCCCACCAATGCACCTGTCAGCTTTTTCCACCTGCTTAAGAGCCCTGATGCTGCTTACCTGTGTAGACAGAATTCAAGGGCTTCTACTCTTCTGTTTTCCAGTTAGGTTTGCCCAGTGGGAGGTACTGACAGGAGACCAGACAGCTGGGTGGCAATGAGGATGGGATATTTATTCCCTGGTCATTCCATTCTCTTCCTCCCACCCATACCTGAACACCTTGTTTTAGCTCCAACCTTTTACTGAAGACACTGCTGTCAGGCACCCTTTTGAATACAGGAACCCTCACTTCCTCACCTTAATCCTTCTGGCCTAGGGGTAGCGTAGCATGGAGAACCGTATACCGTTACTAGCTTCTCTACATGCTGCCCATATCTTTGTAACTAGTCCCTTTATTAACCCCTCCTCAAATTAGCTTGAGAGTAATTTATTTTTGACTTGGGCCCTGACCAATGCAAAAACAAAACAAACAAAAACCAAAGCAATAATGTGTACAGGTAACATTATATAGTTCTGTCTTTTTGCTGTTTCATAACAGAATAAAATACTTAAGAAAGAATATAGGTGAAAAGAATTTACTTTAGCTTAAGTAAGTTAGAGAAAGTAATAATAATTTTTTGAGCAGAAACTTAAACCAAAATTTCTCTCCCTTTTTCTATTTGCGTTGCTGCTGGATTTCTGGGCCTAGAGGGAAAGCAGGCAGGAGTGAAGTCTCGCCAGTGCATGTTTTTATGCAGCACTGTGGGATCATGCCACGGAGATTTATGGAATTTCTGAGTGGGAAGGGGCCATGGGGACTATCTAGTGCAGCAATGAACAGCACAAAGCACTGCAAATTTGTGATAGAGCCTGGATTTATATATTTGTGAGGCAAAGGTTTAAATACCACCCCATGCTGTTGCTTGTTCAGTGTGTCTGGTGCCTATAACAATTTTTTTTATGGCTAAAATATAGAACTAATTTTCACACTGGCATTTTGAACAGTAGCTTGCAATGGGAACAGGTAACATTCACTGAACACTCGCCGTGTGTGAGAGATTGTGTTCAAAGCTTTACTTGCATTATTTGACTCAACCCTCAGCTAAATGCCATATCGTGAGTACTAGTGTTATTCTAATCTTACTGATGAGGAAAATAAGGCAAAGAAATTTAAGGGATTTGCCCATCTTTATAAGGCAATTCATGACATCATAGAGCCAAGATTCAAACCTGAGTAGTATGACATTGAGTCCCATGTGCTTGTCCACTAAAAGTGTTCCTCTTGCTACACCAGCTATGCAGAAAAACTGCAGCGTACATGTATGTTACACAAATACTGCTTTGTGTCTAACAACATACCATATATGTTGTTCTACATTATTAAATACACCATGATGCCACTTTAAATGCCTGTATAATATTCTGTTGTTTTAATGTATATTTGTTTAATCAATGTCATTGTTGGATAGTAATTTGCTCTATTTCCTTCTCAGTTTATTTCCAGTCCTGACTCCTATTATATTATAATCTCTGACTCCAGCATTTCTTCAAGCTAACCTCATAACCTCATCTGTAAAATGATAATAATGACAATAGTATTTCTGTCATTGAGCGATTAAGTACATATGTAATTTTAGGTAATGATGAGTATTTATTATAATTATTATTCAATAGAATGTTAAACATTGCTGTTGGTGAGTGGGGCTCTAGGGGATGACTCTGGTTTTCCCTCTTTTGCTTGCCATTACATATTCTTTTCATATTTAGATATATTGTGTAATAAGGAATATGACTTGGAGTTTTTTAAAACTATTTAATTGAAAATATAAATGTTAAAATATACTTTAGCTCTTCTACCCTGCAAACAGTTCTATTGCTCCCAGTCACCCATCCAGGCTAAATTCATTTTTTTTACTTCACTGAACAGTGCTTGTCTGCATTGTTTTACCCCTGATCAATTCTTCACATGCTCTATGCAATCAGAAAATGATTCCAAGGACACTTATCAATAAAAATGCATGAGCCTCCCTCTCAGTGCTCAGTATTTATTCCTGATGCATGTGCTTCTGCCAGACAGAGAGAGTGTTATGGGTGTTAGCAATTCACAAGCACTCCTTAGAAATGCTGGAAAGGAGTTCTTATTTTTGCTGTGAGGGTGATGCCCTATTATCAGCACCTCATCTTTCCGTATCATCTTCTGACAATCTTTGTGAGCATTTGATTTGCTATCTTAATTCTAGTGAGCCTCATGCACTGATGCATTTATACCTGGACTCTGAGCAGGGCTAAAATGGTAGTGAGCTGATGTTTTACTCAACAAGAAAATAATCAGTGAAATACATCTTTGAAATAGATTATTATCCTATTTGTAAAAATGAATCAAAGACATATATAACCAGAATTTAGCCTTTACTCTTTGGAATTCAAAATGCAATTATGTTGTTCATAAATGATCTCATGACAAATGATTTAGCAAAAACAAAGTATGTGTGAGAGAGAGAAATTTCATTTTAGACAAAACTTCTTGGAACATATTTTATCTATTAAAGGAAAGATTGCTAATTGGACATAAATTTTAATAAAAGAATATGACAAAAATCTTCAAGATATTTTTCCCTTTATTTAAAATGTTAGCTATCACAACACATCATACAATGAAATGAAGACCTTAGAATCACATTAAAACTTTTAAAAAACATCTCTATATAGTCACAAAACATGAAACATGCTTCAGAGATACAAATATAGTGTAATACCAAAATCTCAGTACATTTTAACCATGAAAACAAGTAGGAAAAGCCTTCCTTTTCCACAGTAGCTGACACAACTGCTTCAAAGCAATGATTTCTTTCTTTAGGACTGCATCACTGACAGGTTTTACAATTTCATTGAACACTGTGCTTTGTTGAGAAATAACCACTTATTTCTATTTTAAGGGAGTTATACTGGAATTAAAGTACATGTTTACAACACATATTGGCACAATATGAAAAATAAACAGTTTTTGAATTTTCAACCCCAAACAATTGTTGTTAAATAATTATTCCTCATTGTGCATGTCTTATTTTACCTCTCATTGCCCACTGACACAAATGAAGCTGAATAAATAACGTTAGGTAGTTTATTTACGTCTTCTTTCATAATTCTGCATGGCACTCCTTTCATAAGCCACTGAAAACAAAGAGGAGGTAAAATGTTTTTTAAGTGAATTCACTGAGGGAGTTAAACATATAGGGCATATAGTAATTTATTTTAAACTCATAATGACATTTTCCCCTCTATGGAAGTATTTCTAGGAATGTTATTTGCACATCTTCCAATCCTGCCCCGGTCTCTCTTCTGATTGGAAATGATCTAACCACCAGAACTCAGTTTCTTTTGTCATTCATCACATCGTTGGTGCCCCCAAAGCTTATTTCCACAATATATTCCAGTGTTGATTCTCAGCAGCTTTCTCAAGCAGTGGCAAATACCCACAGTGAATTATAGAAAGGAAAAATGCCTAAAATAACCAGGAATATTAGTAGGATAAAAACAAAATGTTGGACTTTTATTCTAGCAGAGACCATGGGCCAAATCCAGACTACCATTTGCTCTTGTAAATAGGTTTATAGGAATACAGACACACTCATTCACTTACATATTGTCTATGGCTGCTTTGGCCTAAAATAACAGATTTGGGTAGTTGCAACAGAGATAACATGGCTCACAAAGCCTAAAATGTTTATGATCTGTTTATTTTCAGAAAAAGTTTGCTGATCTCTGTTCAAGGGGCATCTAATTGTGTGGGGGTCTCTTCCTCCCTTGTGGATACCTCCCAGTGACGGACTGTCCTCCAGATTAAAAACAGCTCATTTACCATAGGTGAGTCAGTTGAGCCATGTAAATCCTACACTGTTTAACTTTTCACGAGCACTTGAACGGCCTGGAGGATTAATTATTGCTTCTAAAGGTATTTAACATATAGCTAGCAAGTAATTTAAACATATTATCTGGAAAAAAAATGCCAAAATTGTGTATTATATATAACTTCAAAGGAATCTGTAACCACAAAGTGGTAAAAATCAGACTATTGTTATCAAAATATCTAGGGATATTTTTCATCATCTTAACCTTATAGACTTAGACGTATGTTATAGTAGAACTACTATGCTTTTTGAAATTTAGTATGGCTTGTACAAAATACTGAATTTAAACAGCAACAGTGGAAAGATCTGTGAAGAATCTGTAGGAATAATAGGTGCTACTCTGAGAAGTTTCTCCAGTGAGAAGATGTTTGTTGACAGAGAAGGCAGGTAGAGGCACCAGTGTTATCACTTCCCTCTTTTAATACTGGTCTTAAACACCCAACTATCCTTTAAGGGAGGTTAACAATAAGCTGAATATTTTATATCAATTAAATATGCACTTGTGAGGCAGAACAGTCTGAGCCCCACACTGGACAGGCTCGAAGGAAGGAAACAGTTTATTTCTCATTCTGGCTTGATTATATTAGGAATAGGATGAATAGCCCAAGTTCAGTCTCTGACAAGCTTTAGGTAATATGACTCTGTGCCTCAGAGAAATGAGATGAAAGCTAATGTCAACTAACGAAAGACAGACTAGTGATTTAGCTGGAAAATAATGTCCTCTTACCTGGTCTTTGAATCCTCTGAAGCCTGATATAAATTTTTGAGTGTATGAGCTGATGGTTTCTCTGGGAAAGGGCATCTAGATTTATCAGATTGTCAAAGAGGTCCCTGACCATGAGTGGGTAAGGATCAGATAGCTGTAGATTAAGGCTATGATAACCTTGCCTCAGTGAGGTATATGAAAAGATCCCTGATTAACTGTGAATCAGGTCACATTTTTGCTCATTTTTCATCTATTTATATTTTCTTAACCAAAATGGAGGAACAAAGATTTAGTTACAAATTGATCCTGATTCATTACAGTGATTCTATTTATCATTACCTATGATTATTTATTATTTTAAGTACATTTAATAGCACTTAATCTGTTCTAATTTGTACAACATCTATATTTGTAAAGTTAAGCATGTTCTGAAACCTATATCAGTTCTGGAAATGGAAAGTTGGTGACTAATATGATTATCAAGAAAACTACAGTTAAGTGATGACTAGTATGTACTGATACAAATAAAAGCCCTTGTGGTTTAAATTTATACTTCATTTCCAAAAGTGGGAAGATAATACATATTAATAAAACAATTACAAGTTTTTCATGAAGGCACATTGATAATTTCTTACACTTCACTTACACTTCGGCAGCCCAAAATGACTGATGACAAGATGCAAAGGTAATGTCTATATAGAAATTGGAGACCTAATAAAAACACTAGGCTAGCTTGTCCTGTGGACTTCAAAACCAAGAACTACAAATTCCAAATTTATTGGATATTTTCTATGAAAAGGTAAATTATGAAGCACATAGAACTTTTCAATTATATGAATATATTCTCTGGCTTCTGTGGTAGCCCAGATTGTGTTAACTTTTTTTTTCTATTATGGGTTTTGATTTTTGCCCCACAGAAATCAGTTTTATTTGATGTACCCAAGTCTTATATTTCCCAATAAAGAAAAAAATATCTATTAAAAAACACTAGAATAATTATTTTTGCTAGGATCCAGACAATTAAGAATTAAGCCAGCACATCTTATAGATTGTCTAGAAACTAGAAATATTCTAAATGGGTAAGACAGCTGGTGATTACTTTCGAATTAATTACATGTTTAGTATTTTAATTCTATTTTCACTGAAGGCAAAATAGAATTTGAATAGCTTTTCCAAGAAGCCCAAGAGCTAACAGCTATAAGGTCTTAGCAAAAAGTGAGCTTCTATTAAAATGATATAGGGGTTATTTATCTTGAAATCAGTGTGATGAATTAGTTAACTAATAATGATTTTCAGATATACATATGTGATATTTACAAAAAAGATGGAAACTGAAGAGAAGGAAACCTGTAGTCTTTATATCATATGAAAGAGTTGTCAGAATTAAAATGAGAATTGTAGCTTCCCTTCTCTTTAAGGGTTTTATAGCCAGAACACTCAAGGATATTTACTTGTGTTACTTTTTGAAAGTAGTGGAATAAACCATATCACTCTCATTCTCTCCAACATCTATCAGGATGTTTACATTTTGAATTTCTACAACTTCATAAAGAACAAGTAATTTGTATAAAGAATTTGTTTTGTGAATTTATTTATTTTTGTGTTGGAAGAGTGCCAGATGTAATGTCTTGTAAAATTTTCAAATTACTTTGATAACAAGTGAAAATTAGCCTCATTCTTCCCTGTACTCCCCACTCTACCGTAGTTCAGTAAGATTAAACAAGACTTATTTAAGAGATCTATAGGAAAGAGGATAGGACTAACCCAAAGATTCAGGTTGGGTAATGATTAAATGAGGCAGACACTTGTAAGGATGGTGATTTAAGAGAAATAGACAGATATTAGCTTAATCAGATATAAATCCATTTGTGGCTACAACAATTGAATTTTTTTTTTACCGTAAATACCCATTTTTATATCTACTACTCCTTTTTAATATTTTAAAAACTATGTCTTAGAAAAAAATACTAGAAGTAGATTTGAGATACTGTTCATTTTCAGTCATGATTTCATACATACCAGAATTTAAAGCTCTTTTGCCCATTAGTCCAACAAAGGAATCTGTTTTATGCCCTGGAAAAATACATTTAGGGGTATTTTAATATGTATATCTTTGAGTAAACAAACTATTATAACTAGAACAAAGCAAGCTTCTGAATATATGTCTGTATAACAAATATGTATCTACTTCAAGTTTTGATGAGCCTTAATAAAGATCCCTTAAAAGTTTTATAAATATTGCTAAATATAATGAAAGCACTTTTCTCAATTCTACATTTAATATTAGCAAGAATTTTTTATTCATATTATATTTTATCTGTTATATAAGGTTTTAAAAACCATTTTTTATAAAATATTGTTGATATTTGACCTAGCTTTGATTTTTTAGGAAGTCAATTTCACATTTGTGTGAGAGTGAAATATTCAAGCATATCTCCTTGTGTTATTGAAAAGTTGTGCTTCTCAGCAAGTAGACCTTAATTAAATCAGATTCCTTTCCTTGATGATTATAATCTTTTAAAAGGCCAATGTTTTTATTTTATTGGATATTAAAGGATACTGCTTTCAGAAAAGTGCACTAGTTTTGACATGAATAGAGTACATTTTTTATCACATAGAAGTTTTTATATATAATTCCCTTCAAAGTCAAATCATTGGAAAGTAAATATGAATACTATTTATTTATTTTTCAAAGATGAACTCTTTGGAAAAGGCTACTATTTTAATGCTAGGGAGAGAATTTATCTTGGTTTTTATTTTAATTGTTGAGAATAGAGCTGCTATGTTAATGTGGCCTGCTCTGCCACACAATGAACCAAATCCAAGACAGGGTACATGCATGGACAGTATGATGAAGATGGACCCTTACGACTTCTTGTCAACTCTGGTTCCATTGAGAAACAAATCTAATGACCTTCAGGTACCACAATTCTGCCATCTTTTCTGCCCTAAGAAATGTTTTACTGATTGAGTTTTCCCATTCAATTATGGGATTAAAAAACTGCATCTCCACCCATCTTTATTTTTAGTATGGATACTCTACTCATAGTCACTCACTCATTCCATTTAATTGGCTGCTGGATGACCCTAATTAAATGACATCATTGTTGGAGCAAGCATACTAACATGTGTTAGAAGATGCCTATAAATGCTTGTGGGATTTTCGTGGGTTTTTGTTTGTTTGTTTGTTTGTTTAACAATGAAGGTAAGCTTAGTGGGTGGGAAGAAATCTGTATGCAGGATTTCTAATCTTAGGGTTGAAATTCTTATCTAAAACTAACAATTTAAGGGACCTAAAAGACTTTTTTCTTTTTCTTTTTTAATATAATGCCTCTTTTTGATAAGTGCAATATGTCTAAACAACACAGCTTTAAACAATCATGTTCTGGATGTAATATGAATCTCCCCCATTCTTATATTGTCTCATTAAACCTATTGAGTCCTAAGGTTACGATAGAAAATAAGGTAAGATAAATAAAGTGGAATTCAATCTAATTTTACATTTAAATTTGATAAATGTCAAAAAAATTTTGAACTTACTTTTGTGAGAGATCTGGCCATGGCCTAGAAGAAAGATAAAATTAGCAAACACATATAGATTTGTTTTTAAAGATGCTACATTATGTCTTTTATAAAATAATTTGATTCTCAAAATATGTAACATTTTCTATTATCCTGAGGAATAAACCAGAATTGTATATGCTAAACAAATTATTAATCATAAAAACTAAATATTTAAACAAATTAATGGAATTTTATTAAGTGCCGTCTATGGGATTCAACCTAGGGCTATGAGACTTTTGAGGCCTCTTATTAACTGTAAGACTGTAACATCTCCCACCTTCAAGGCTGAGCACCCGTTCAGAGGGAGGGAGGGAGGGGGAGGGGGGAGAGAGAGAGAGAGGGAGAGAGACTGAGACAGAGAGAAAGGGCATGCAAATCCATCTCTTTATTAAACAGGCATGATCCAGATCTTGTATTTCAGCCCACAAAATATTTTATTTCACTTTCCTACATGTGCTTTCACAATAGTAAAATAAAGATTTATAGGAATGTTTACCATAAAGAGCCTTTAACAGGGCCACTTGTTTTTCAATTGAGGAATCTGACAAGAGACGAATTGTCATTAACTACATGTTCCACTGATGGTGCGATGAATTCAAGGAAACAATATTTCTATCCCAAGACAAATCTACTGTCACCTCAGAATGTTATAAAATCCTGTTCCACATGCACTTGGATCATTCGCAGTACTTTCTCCCGCAGGCCCATGCCTTCCCTTTGTCAGTTTGGATCTTTAGTCAAGGGAGCGCTTCACTCGAATAGAGTGAGGCTTGCGAACAAGATCTTTCCCTCCCTCCGCGGGCCCGTGCGTGCCTTGGCGTGGTGTGGGCCAGTGTCGCGCCTGGGGAATTACACCTTTCTTAGAGTGGAAATCTCTACTCAGAGAGAGAGACCCTAGGGTACCCCGGGAAGGAGTGAGCAGACAGTGCGGGCTGCCCAAGAGACCTAGGAACGGTCGCCCATCTCACCAGCATCCCGTTTGCCCATTAATCCAAAGAACTGCTGCGGCTTGGGTCTCCGGGCGATTCTCTGCAGAAGATGCTCAAAGGGCTCCGGCAGTTCCTCCTGGGGGACAGAAGCACGGACAAAGGGCGTGTGAGGCAACCGGAGCGAGGCGCCCAGCAAACCCAGCCCTTCCTGTGGTACCCCGGCCCCGAGGCAGGGGGAGGCAGCCTTCCCCACGCTCGGGCTGAGCGGGGTCCCTCCCGAGGCGCTCCCTCTCTGTGCCCCTCTTCTCCGAACTCGCGTCCTGCTCCCCCAAGCCTGCCAGGCCGAATTAGCTGCTGGCGCAGCGTCTTCAAGCCTCGAGCGCTTTCCGCTCTTTCCTCCCAGCCCAGGGACCTGTGCTCATCTGCCACGCAGCCACCTGACTCCGTCTTGTCTCGGTGCCGGCTTTGGAGAGTCCTCACCGCCCTAAATACACACAGGTGTGTGTGATCTGGGGTTGGGGCTGCGGTGGGGAAGGGTGATGACGCTTTACAGACGACTTTCACCGTTTTCCCGAGGCGCGCTCTCCAGCGCCAGTAGCCTACAAGTTTCTAAACGGAAATTTGAAGCTAAGTCCTCAGGTCCGCAAAACAAATGCGAAGGTAGGAAATTAACTTCCCTCCCGCCTCCGGCCCTCCAATCCCCCTGCAGCTCGCCCGTGTGCCCGCTGCTGCCCGCGACCAAGGCGCCCTCCTCTGCCGGTGCCCAGACGCTCGGGCAGTGCAGTTGGACCGGAGTCCCCGAAATCCCCGTTCCTGGGGGATGAAAGCTCAAGAGATTTCCTCCCTTGTAAGGATCTTGGGCTCATCCGGGAGGGCATCCCTGCTGCAGGGAGTTTCTGGGCCGGACGGTGCAGCCCTCGGGAAGAAACTTGAATCGTGGGCGCAAAATCCCGTGAGGAACCCGGCAAACAGCGCCCCTTTCCATCCTCCCGCACGCATCCGCTGCCTCTCGTCGCGGTTGCGGTGCCTGCCAGGCTAACTAGGGTGCTGTTGCGTGGGAAGGTGACAGCTCCTCAGCCTAGCGAGAAGGCTGCAGGCCGTCCTGGGAAGGGGCCTCACCTTGATCTGGTCGCTGTCGGACCAGTCGGACCAGTAATTCAGATCATCATTGGCTCCTATTTCTTCTGCAAACAGCTGAGTGGAGACTAGAAAAAAGACTGCCAAGGCCACGAGGATTTTCATGTTGGATATCTGGGAAGGGGTAGGGAGAAGAGACCAAAGAGAAAAAATGTATCTATTAGGGGTGGTTATCCAAGAGTTAGGGCAGCAGAATTTTCTGCCCCACAACGGATGAGCCAAGATCAAAAGCATAAGGACTAAAGTCTCGCCTGTACCCATTAGGCAAGATAATCGTGCCCCAAAGATTCTCCAGCCTTCTTCTCCCTGAAACCCAACTCCCCCAGCCCCCCAACCCACCAACCCACACCTTCAAACCAGGAGGCTCTGCAGGTGGAAGACAAAGAGGGGCGTTGGCGTTTGGGAAGCCAGCCTCCGCACTGCCCCTCGCCGCAGCGGCTCACTCAGAGCGGCCACCTCGGACAGATGCGCGGAGGGGTGAGCCGGGCAGCCGCGGCCAGCACGGCGAGGGCACTTACTGCAACAGACAGTCCCACGGGGTGCCGGGCTCCTCCGAGGGCACGCTGGTCGCTCCGCAATCTCGGTGGCTACGGCGGGAAAGGAGGAGGTCGGAGCGCGGTCTTTTGCCTGCTCAGTGCCTTGCGGTATTTATTCCAGGCTCCTGGAGCCTCCAGACCCACGTGACACTCTCCCCACGCGACTTTCTGCTCAATATTTGATTAGCCGCCTCCTCTCCTTTCGCTTGCGTGATTGAGAGTTTCCGAGACAGTAACTCGTCGATGCCCATAACATCTGGACCCAATTGGGTTCTAAGTGACGCAATTTTAGGAAAATCGAGGTCTTGCCATCCAATCCAGAGCGGCCTGCTTCCGTCTGCAGATCTGATACCCCCTCCTCTCTCCTTCCGAACTGGTTTCAAGACACCTGAGATTACTCATCAAGTTTGAGCAAAGTGACTCATTCCTTGGACTTCCGTAACTTTTCCGTCCCTTTAGACGTCAGGATAAGTTGCACTTTTGAGGATGGCCAAATAACTGTAGGCGTTAAGACATTTCGTAGAAATCAGGCTAAGAAAGGAGGACTTCAGTGGAGGGGGTATGGGGAAGCATTATTTTCCCCTCTATTTCTAGCATAAGAATATGGAAGTGTTTCTGAGACACAGCATCTTTCTATGACCAGAACATCCCTCTCCCAAATCAACGGGAATTTCCTTAGCATTACAAAAGGATGTTTAGTCTCATAGTATTTTAGAAGATGGAAGCAGATTGATTTTACATTTTGGAGAAAGGGGAGTTTAAACATGGCATCCTTTGTCCGATTTCTTTAGTTCCAAGCTGGCTAAGTCTTCTTCCTTGCCACATCCAGGAGCAGGGGTTGGAACAGGACATTTTATTTTTCTGCTTCTCTCCTACACTTTCTTAATGAAGACTAGGGAACCAGCAACATAGTGTATAGGATCCTCACTCTTGTCACTAAAGACTCTACAAATCATATGTTTCTCCTTTCTATGAAAGTAAGTGTAGTGAAGATACTAACGGGGCCATAATTAACAGCATGAAATTATTAGACAAATAGCATTTGTACAGAAACCACAGCTTTCCATGAGCGTGTGGTTTCCATGCAGACACTGATCTCTAAATGAATTAGATGATGTGCCATCTTTGGTGGAGTTATTTTCTTCCCCTTACTTGTAAAGTATTATATTTTTCAATTATGATTTTTTTTAGTAAATTGCATAAAGGAAATAAATTTTTGCAACTCAAACAAGTAATTTTTTTCTCTAATGTATGTTGTTCTTTCTTAAATAACCCTGAATTTGGAAATTCTCATGCATCTCTCATTTCTTTAGGCCTTAGCCTCACAATGTGAGCATTTTATTTTTGATTTTCAAAACTTTTTATATGGAAAATTATAAGCATATCCAAAAGTAGAGAGAATCATCCACTTGAAACAATTTACGTGTTTCATCTACAACCCTTCCAATTTCTTCTGCACTCAGATTATTTTGAAAAAAAAAAAATCCCAAACATTTCATCATTTCAACTGTAAATATTTCAGCATGTCTGTATAAAAGGTAAAGATTAAAGAAACAAAGACATAACCATGCCATTATCCCACCTAAAACAACATAAAATAATTCCTTATGTTAAATATCCAGTTAGCATTCCAATGTTTCTCATTGCCTCCTAATTCCTCCCCACACAGTTTACCAGTTGAAATCAGAATTATAATGATGCCCATATATTACAATTGGTTCTGTTAGTTCAAGCTGCTGTAAGACTGGGTGACATAAACAACATAAATTTATTTCTCACAGTTTTGAAGGTTGGAAGTCTGACATTATGGTATCCGCATGATCTGGTTCTGGTTAAGACCCTCTTCCAGGTTACAGACTGTCATATTGTCTCCTTGTTAACATCCTCACATGACAGAAAAGAGTGAAAGAGCTCTTTAAAGCCCCTTTTATCGGAACACTGATTCCATTCATAGGAGCTTCACCCTCATGATCTAATTACCTTCCAAAGATCCTGCTTCCTAACACCATAACCTTAGGGGTTAGAATTTCAACACATGCATTTTGGAGGGATACAAACATTCAGTCTATTGCATGTTTCTTAAATCTCCCTGAATCTATAATTCACTCTTCTCTTTCTCTCTCTATTGTAGTTTATTGATAAAACAGGTCAAGAGAGTATACTGTATTCTGGAGTTTGCTGATTGCCTTCTAATTTGTTTCTATGTTTTGATTATTTTCTATTAATTGGTAGTTGGATCCAGAAGTTTGATCCTCTGTATGCTTTTCTTTCTTTCTTTCTTTCTTTCTTTTGATGAGGCTACTTTACATGTGTTGTGTCATTCTAGTAGGAAGCACGTGATATATGGTTGTTTCTTCTTTTGAGTTGTTAGCAGCCATTGACTATCATTTTCTAGCTCTATTAATTCATTAATATTTTCAAAACAGTACTGTTTTGATTTTATCATTTATTATTTGTTTGGTAGCTGGACCATTTCTTTCATGTTTTCTCAACAGCGATTTAGTAATTCTAAGGCATTATTAATATAGTAAAGATGGACTAAATGCTTGATTATGTCTCTCTGCCAATTTTAAAAACAATGAATTGGTAAATTAACATCTTTAAATAAGACCCACTTAAAAAATTAGGATTATTATGACTTCATGGGTTTAAACACATTTGACATAGAGTCATCAGTCAGTAAGCATAGGGGATTTTAAGTCAACTAAAATTTATTTAATTCAGCATAAAGTCACTTTCATATTTGCCAAAAACCACAGTAAATACAGTTCTTGGCATAAAGACACAGACTTTAGAATTCAAAGCCTTCTCACCTGCAAGATTACATATATAAAACTCCGACTATTGTTTATATAATAGTGAATTAGATAATCAAATTAAAATAGCTATGCCATCTCTTTTTTTTAAGTGATCTTTTCTGGCTGCATAAAATATACTCTCTAGAATAAAATAAATTGAAAATAATTTACTTATAAGATTCATATTTAAATCATCTTTATTTACAAAATACTAGCCTGAGATTTATAATTCCTTTAAGCTTGAATTCTAGTGAAAGCCTAAGTATAAGTAAAGTAAGTATAAGTTATACAGTAACCACAGTTACTTTAAATTGAAAATCAGATCAGTCAGAATTATTTTTGAAGATAGCAAAAAAAATAAAAACATGATTTCTGCTGTAGGTATCATATGATAGCCTGTAGGTAACATATCATATGATACCTGTAGGTAACATATGATACCCCCTGTAGTTATCAAAATCTGTGGATACTCAAGTACCTGATGTAAAATGGTGTGGTATTTAATATAGCCTATGCACATCATCTCATCTATTTTAAGTCATCTTTAGATTACTTATGATACTTAATATAAATGCAGTGTAAATAGTTGTTATACTGTATTGTATGGAGAATAATGCAAAGGGAAAAAGTCTGTATGTGTTTAGTACAGATGCATTTTTTTCTGAATATTTATGAACCGCACTGGGTTAAATCTACAGAGGTAGGACCCATGGATGCAGAGGGCTGACTATATTTCAATTGATGGCAGGCATTCTTCTAATTGAAGTTCAGACCTATTCTTGGCCAGCAGGTGACACTTCAAAATGACTCCTGCGACTTTATGCCAACAGACTTTGATGGCTTTTTTTCTTTTTTTTTGGTATGACAAAATGTTTCAGGTCCAAGTTGTGTATGTTTTGCTTCAGACCTGAAATCTTCCTTTAAGGGGCCCTAATTTTAAAATTGAAAATGATCTTTAGAGATCATAAACTGGGCTTTATTGGTGCACATTGTTAGTGAGTTCTGCATTCCTTCAAGACCCTTTCAGTGGACAGAGCTGAGAAAAATGTGTGTGTGTGTGTGTGTATCTAAAGGCATGAATGTATACCGACTTTCTCTTCAAATCATAATCTCATAGAGTTTTTAATTAACCTAATCTATTTTGCATCTGTTTTTCCATACCCCAAATCTCCATTCCCAATGACAGCAACATGATTATTCATTAGCTTTATCCCAATACATGATGCCAGTATGATCAACAATATCATTACTGGAAACAGATTAAGAGTTTTTGTTTGCAATTTTGTTCTTTTTTTTTTTTTTTTTTAAATCTTTAGGGCATATCACACCAAGTATATTCAGTCATATTACTATGTTATAAAATCACTTTAAAAGTGCTTTGTATGGTTATGCTAACAACTCGTACACAGGTAGATTCATTCACTCATTTTGCTCAAGTTATAGGGATCACTTTTTAAACATACATTTAGAATTATGTCAGATACATGGTTCTAAACTCAAATATTAAAAACATGTGGCCCATGTGGTGGTTCATGCTTGTAATCCCAGCACTTTGGGAGGCCAGAGCTGGTGGATCATGAGGTCAGGAGTTCGAGACCAGCCTGGCCAACACAGTGAAACCCCATCTCTACTAAAAATACAAAAATTAGCTGCATGGTGGCGTGCACCTGTAATCCCAGCTACTCAGGAGGCTGAGGTAGGTTAATCACTTGAACCCAGGAGGCGGAGGTTGCAGTGAGCTGAGATCATGCCACTGCTCTCCTGCCTGGGTGACAGAGTTAGATTCTGTCTCAAAAATCAAACAAAAAACCACCACCAACAAAAAATCAACAACAACGAAAAACCATTATGTATTCAAAGAAGTGTAGCTTCAGTCCCTATCTCTCTACTCTCTTACACCTACTAGTATTTCTTTTTAGGTTTTTGGTTTAGCCTTCTATTGTTATTGTTTTTATTTTAATATAAAAAAAGATGTGATGTCCCCCTAAATCTTGTAAAATTCTATACCTAAAGTAGGACATTTTCGAAATAATATTATGTACTTTTTCTTTAAATTATCAAATATATAATACTATATCTCATATCTATAATATTCTCCCAAATTGCTTTAATTCTTTGTCTTTTTTATCTGCATTCATTCAGATTATCTCAGTTCTTTTCTGCCAGTAACAACTTTTGTCTATTCTGTGCCTTGCTCTTTCTAATTTAATTATCATTTCCATAATCATGTTGCATAGTCCACAATTTGTTCTCTAGACTGGTAATTTCCTTTATCATCTCATTTAATTTTTAAATTATTCTATTAGTATGTTCTTATTTTATTGAACTAATGTTCCTAAGACCTTCTTAGAGTGAAGTGAGGGAATTGCTTTCTGTTTCCTGCGTTATATTTTCTTCTATTTCAATGGTAAAATGCATGAGTTTTGAGCAAACTCTGCTGATTTTAATACTTAGCCATTTGCTGGCATATAGTCTTGAATAAATTACTCAAGCACCGTCTGCCTCAATTTTCTAGCCTGTTAAATACAAAAATAAATAGTTTTTACCTCATAAATTTCGCTGTGGGGATTAAATGAGTGAATACATGTGAAATGTAAAGAACAGCACTTAGCACATGCATTGAATATTAACTATTATTCTAGATGAGTATGTGTGTGCGCACACTCATGTTTGTGTGTGATACTTAATATTTTATGTCCATTTTATTAGGCTATAATGCTAAATTATTTGGTTATATACATCTACATGTTGTTGTGAAGTTGTTTTTTTTTTCTTTTTTAGATGTTATTAATATTTCAATCAATAGACTTTAAGGAAAGTCATTACCTTCCATGATGTGGGTGGGCTTCATCCAATCAGTTGAGGGTCTTATGAGAAAAAGATTGAGGTCCACTGAGGATGAAGGAATTCTGCTTCCAGACTACCTTGGGACTTAAGATCTGAAGACATCAACTTGCTGGAATTTTTAGCCTGCCAGGCACCTGTGTGCATTTTACATTTGCCAGCCCCCATAATTTCTGAGCCAGTTGCTTAAAATCAGTCCCTCTTTCTCCACACACATCCTGTCAGTTCTGTTTCTCTGGAAAACCCTAACTAATAATACAGTATCTAATATATTTGCGTAGTCTCTAGGCCATTTTCTCCATCTTGATGTGGTTTGCGTGACTCTGGGCAGATAGAGTGGGAGTGACTACTTGTATTCCAGCAATATCTGAGATTTATTCCTCCCCCTCTGAGGGCTAAGAATTTTGGATTCAGCTTGCTTTCTTAGCCTTAAGGAATGACAAAGGAAGTGGGGAACTTGACCTGTAGTCTAAATAACTCCTCTCTGCTCTTTTCTCTGAGATTTAGTACAATGTCTTGTTCCATGTTAATTCCCTGATTGAAGAGTCTGTGTTTCACCTGCAGGAGATCCCATTAGACTTTGATCTCTGGGTGGCCTGGGAGCCTCCCCCTCCTCCCCCCCCCTTTTTTTTGAGACAGGGTTGCTCTGTTGCCAGGCTGGAGTGCAGTGGCACGAACTTGGCTCACTGCAACCTCTTCCTCTTGGGTTCAAGTGATTCTCCTGCCTCAGCCTCCTGAGTAGCTGGGATTACAGGCACGCGCCACCACGCCTAGCTAATTTTTGTAATTTTAGTAGAGATGGGGTTTCGCCACTTTGCCCAGGATGGTCTCGATGTCTTGACCTTGTGATCTGCCCGCCTTGGCCTCCCAAAGTGCTGGGATTACAGGCGTGAACCCCCGCCCCTGGCCCCTCCATTCTTAAAGAGTCAGACTAGGATGCTCTTCCCTGGCATCACTTGTATCCATTGTGTTTAGGAAGAAAATAATGACCTGCCTACTGAGTTTTCTTTTCTCTATGTGTCACATCATTGATAATTCTCAGAATTTTGTCAACTCAGAGTAAAACCTTTGGAGGGTGATGGTGGGGTTTGAAGGAAAGAGGCTCTGTTAAGCCAGGCAGTAATGAGCCTCTCTGCTTAGCTCCAGAATTTTGTTTTTTTTCCACTGGTTAATATTCTTGAAAAGTATTGCATCAGTTAGATGTGACTCTTATTTGTTTTGTTGGTGACTACATATTTTAGCTTTTTTTTGAATTAACAATTTTTACTATGTTTTGCAGATATGGGGGAGTGTCCTAGAATAGTGCCACGTTTATATTATTTAACTAGTAAATATTTGCAAAATTGCTGGATATCATCTATACCAAGTTAGTGCACCAGTTTTTCACTGTTTTGTTACCCCAGACTCCAGAACTTTAGAAAGTTCTTCTGGAACATAGCTGCTGCTGCAAATATTACATTGAAATAATATATTGTATGCAAGGCAAAGTCCCTTCTGTCCTTCCTGATACACTGAGTTACCTTTTCATATTATTTACCTAGGAAATCTTGCTGTTATAATCATCTAATTTTTTTTAATGCCTCATGGAAATTCTAACTTGCTTTATTAATTTTAGTCATATTTATATTTTCAATTTTAATTCTTTTGTAGCAAGTGTGACATAAAATTTGCCATCTTAAGCATTTTAAGGGTACAGTTCAGTGGTATTGTTGTGCAACCATCTTATTATTGTGTAACCATCACCACCATTTATCTCCAGAACTCTTTTCATCTTGTAAAACTAAAATTCTATGACCATTAAACAATAACTTCCAATTACTCCTTTTTCACAGCAACCACTATTCTACTTTCTCTCTTTGATGATGATGACTCTAGGTATCTCATGCAACTGGAGTCATACAGTATTTGTCTTTTTGTGAGTAGCTTATTTTGTCTAGCATAATGTCCATCAAATTCATTCTTGTCAGAATTTCCTACCTTTTTAAGGCTGAATGATATTCCGTCATATTCATGTACTACATTTTGCTTATCCATTCAGTTGTCAGTGGAAACTTGGATTGCTTACATGTTTTAGCAATTGTGAGTAATGCTGCTATAAACATGGGTGTACAAGTATCTTTTTGAGGCCTTGCTTTCAATTCTTTTGATTTTATATCAAAAAATGGAATTGCTGGATCATATGCTAATTCTATTTTTAATTTTTTGAGGAACTGCTATACAGTTTTCCACAGCGGCTGTGTTCTTTTACATTCCTACCAACAATGCACAGGGGTTCTAATTTTTCTGCATCTTTGTCAACACTTGCTACTTTTTGTTTTCTGATTTTTTGATGGTAGCCATCCTAATGTGTATGAGATGGTATCTCATGTGATTTCGATTTGCATTTCTGTAATGATTAGTGATGTTGGGCATTTTTTCAATTTGACCATTTGTTTATTTTATTTGGAAAAATGTCTCTTCAGGTTCTTTGTCTATTGGTGAAAAGTTGGTTGTTTTTTGTTGTTGAGTTTAAGAGTTCTATTTATATTCTAGGTATTAGTACCTTATCAGGTATCTAATTTGCAAATATTTCTGCGTGGTTTGTGGTTTGCCTTTTTACTCTGTTAACAGTGTGTTTTTATGCACAACATTTAAAAATTGTTCATAAAGTCCAGTTTGTCTATTTTGTTTATTTTGTTGTCTATGCCTTTGGTATCATATTTAAGAAAACATTGCCAAATTATAGCTTTTGCTTTATGTTTTCTTTTAAGAGTTTTATAATTTTAGGTCTTTATGTTTAGGTCTTTGATCCATTTTGAGTTAATTATTTTCTGGGGAGTTAGGTAAAGATCCAAATTCATCCTTTTGCATGTAGATATCCAGTTTTCCCAGTACATTTTTTGTTGAAAAAAAAGTCCTTTCCCCATTGAGTGGTCTTGGCATCCTTGTAAAATATCAATTGACCCTATGCATTGAACTAAATGTTTATGTCCCCCCCATCCTCAAATTCATATGTTGAAATCCTAACCCCCAAGGTGATAGCATTAAGAGATGAGCCTTTGGAAAGTGATTAGGTCATGAGAATTGAGCCTTCATGGATGAGAGTAATGCTTTTATAAAAGAGATCCCTTGTCTTTTCCACTATGTGAGGACATAGCAAAAAGATAGCCATCTCTCAACCAGGTAAAAAGCACTCACCAGATACCAAATCTGGTGACACCTTGATCTTGGACTTCCCAGACTCCAGAACTGTGAAAAATAATTTCTGTTGTTTATAAGCCACCCAGTCTATGGTATTTTGTTAACTAAAACATGTATATGGGAGGGCATATTTCTGATCCTATTTTCTCTATTCTATTCCATTGGTCTATATGTTTGTTGTTACCACACTTTTTTGACACTTTTTCCATTAATGTGTTTAGCAAAAGGGTTTAGACCCAGGCTATCTGCTTCTCAAGTTCATGCTTCTAGTTCTTACACCAGCCATATTGTCTGTAGTGCTGTGGAGTCGATGTCAACATCACTGGGTATTTGGGTGGGCATTTTGATTACTGTAGCTTTGAGTTAAGAGTCCTCTAGCTTTTTGTTTTTCCTTCATTTCACTAATGTTGTTTATTACATTGATCAGTTTTCATATGTTGAACCATTGTCATATTCCAGAAATAAATCTCACTTGGTCGTGGTATGTGATCTCCATAGGCTGGTGAATTGAGTTTGCTAGTATTTTGTTGAAGGCTTTTGCGATAATGTTTATAAGGGATATTGGTCTGTAGTTTTATTTCCTTTTAGTGTCTTTGTCTGGCTTTGGTATCAGGGAAATGCTAGCCTTATAGAATGAGTTAGAACATGTTTTCTCTTCAAAGTTTTGGAAAATTTTGAGAAGAATTGGTGTTAGTTCTTCTTTTTTTTAATTTTATTTTATTTTATTTTATTTTTTGAGACGGAGTTTCGCTCGTTACCCAGGCTGGAGTGCAATGGCGCGATCTCGGCTCACCGCAACCTCCGCCTCCCGGGTTCAGGCAACTCTCCTGCCTCAGCCTCCTGAGTCGCTGGGATTACAGGCACGCGCCACCATG
>NW_016107352.1:4433962-4476113 GCF_001604975.1 Cebus imitator | reverse complement strand
TGTCCCCACAAAGGACCCAAACTCATCGTTTTTGATGGCTGCATAATATTCCATGGTGTATATGTGCCACATTTTCCCTATCCAGTCTATCGTCGATGGGCATTTGGGTTGGTTCCAGGTAAATGTGTGGTAGAATTAACCAGTGAAGCCATCAGGTTTATGGCTTTCCTTTGGTTGGAAAATTTATTATTGAAGCAATCCCCTTATTAAATAGGTCAATTTGGATTTTATATTTCTTCTTGATTTAGTCCTAGTAGGTTGTGTGTTTCTCGAAACTTTTCCCTTTAATGTGGGTTATCCAAATTTTGGCATATAATTACTCATAGTATTTTCTTATTTTCTTTTGGATTCCTGTGGTATCAAATATAATGTCCCTTCTTATGTCATTTCTGATTAAATTTCTGTTAGTCTTCTCCTTTTTTTCTTAGCCATTCTAGCTAGAGATTTTTCAACTATGTTGATCTTTTTGAAAAACTGGCTTTTTGTTTCATTGGTTTTCACAATTGTTTTTCTATTCTCTCTTTTATTTATCTCTCTCTAATCTTTATTATTTTCTTCTTTCTACTGACTTTGGGTTTAGTTATTTCTTCTTTATTAGCTCCTTAAGTTGTAAGTTAGATTGTTGTTTTGAGGTTTTTCTTGTTTCTAAATGTATAGATTTATAGCTATATGTTTCACCCTTAGCATTGCCTTTGCTATCCCATAAGTTTTGCTCTGTTGCTTTTTTTGTTTTCATGAATTCTCAAATGCTTACTTTTTTTTTTTGAACTTTTATTTTTTATTTAGGGGTACATGTGAAGGTTTGTTACATAAGTAAACTAATGTCATGGGGGTTCGTTGTACAGATTATTTCATCAGCCACCTATTAAGCCCAGTACCCAATAGTTATCTTTTCTGCTCCTCTTCCTCATCCTACCCTCCACCTTTCTGTAGACCCCAGTGTCTGCAGTTTCCTTCTTTGTGATCATAAATTCTCATCATTTAGCTCTCACTTATAAGTGAGAACATGTGGTACTCGGTTTTCTGTTCCTATGTTTGTTTGCTAAGGAAAACAACCTCCACCCCTATCCAGGTTCCCACAAAAGACAAGATCTTGTTCTTTTTTATGGCTGGATAGTATTCCAAGGTGTGTATGTACCACATTTTCTTTATCCAGTGTGTCATTGATGGCCATTTAGGTTGACTCCATGTCTTTGCTATTGTGAACAGTGCTGCAGTGAATGTTTGTGCACATGTGTCTTTATGCAGAATAATTTATATTCCTCTGGGTATGTGCCCAGTAATGGGATTGCTGGGTCAAATGGTAGTTCTGCTTTTAGTTCCCTGGGGAATCACCATACTGCTTTTCACAGTGATTGAACTAATTTACACTCTGACCTATGGTATATAAATGTTCCCTTTTTCATGCAACCTCACCAGCATCTGTTATTTTTTGAGTTTTTAGTAGCCATTCTGACTAGCATGAGATGATATCTCATTGTGGTTTCGATTTACATTTCTCTAATGATCAATAATGTTGACCTCTTTTTTGTATGTTTGTTGGCCACATGCATGTCTTCTTTGGAAACATGTTTGTTCATATTCTTTGCTCATTTTTAAATGGGGTTTTTTTTCTCTTGTGACTTAAGTTCCCTGCAAATGCTGAATATTAGACCTTTGTCAGATGCATAGTTTGCAAATACTTTCTCCCATTTTGCAAGTTGTATGTTTACTCTTTATGGTGTTTTTTTGTTTGTTTGTTTTTTGCTTTTGCTCTGCAGAAGCTCTTTTCTTTTTTGAAAACTCAGGTTTGTTGTGTAATTTAATACCTACAAGAACATCACAGCCTAACTATTAATACAAAATTTTCCTGTAAGAGCCAAAATTTTCATCAGTGGGAAGAGCTGATTGCCATGCATTTCGGAAGAGGAGGGGTGAGGATTTCGAGGGCTACGTTGTTCGTTAACATCTAATTCAATGACTACTGCTCAACCTGAGCCAATCTTTTCTTAAATCCTTTTGTGTTTTCCTTTTACTGTCAATTTACACCTAACAAAATAAAAGAGTTTAAGTATAAGGTAGAATCTTAAGAGTTTCAATACTCATTTTACAAATGAGTTTGCTGGGGGCTCCCTGCTCTAACATATTATTCTATTCTTGCCTCTGGCATCCCTGGTTTTACCTTCATCTCCCTATTCTCCTCCCACCTCCATCCATTTTACCCCCGTTCTTTATTTATTTGTTTGTTTATTTATTTATTTATTTTGAGGCACAGTCTTGCTCTGTTGCCCAGGTTGAGTGCAGTGGCGTGATTTCTGCTCACTGCAACCTTTGCCTCCCAGGTTCAAACAATTCAGCTTTAGCCTCCCAAGTGGCTGGGATTACAGAAATGCACCACCATGCCCAGATAATTTTTGCACCTTTAGTAGAGGTGGAGTTTCACCCTGTTGGCCAGGCTTGTCTTGAACTTCTGGCCTCAAGTAATCCTCCCACCTCGACCTCCTAAAGTGCTGGGATTACAGGTGTGAACAACCATGCCCAGCGCACCCCCTAATACTAACCCTTTACTTCCTATCTCTCACTTGTCCCTCTTTGTGGGCCATTTCATTCTTGGAATAGCCTGTTTTCATTATTAGTTATGGGCGTATTTCCCTTACTATTTACAATTTTAAAATTATAAAATAGTTTTTCTTCAGATGTTAAAAACTGTGTTTATATTTAACCAAATAAGATACTTGTTATTAAGGGCATATGTTCAAAAACATTTTTCACTTATTTTCTCTATGACAGACATGGAAAGTGATATAATATCTTTTTTTTAATTGATTTTCTCTTTTATTTGTTGTATTCCCATATTAGAAGTAAGCTTCATGAGAGTACATTCTTTTTTTTTTTCCCGCCATTTATTTATTTTATTGCATTTTAGGTTTTGGGGTACATGTGAAGAACATGCAAAATTGTTGCATAGGTACACACGTGGCAGTGTGATTTGCTGCCTTCCTCCCCATCACCTACATCTGGCATTTCTCCCCTTGCTGTCTCTCCCCAGCTCCCCACCCCCCACCGTCCCTCCCCTATTTCCCCCCAACTGACCCCAGTATGTAGTGCTCCCCTCCCTGTGTCCATGTGTTCTCATTGTTCAACACCCGCCTATGAGTGAGAACATGCGGTGTTTGATCTTCCGCTTTTCTGTCAGTTTGCTGAGAATGATGGTTTCCAGGTTCATCCATGTCCCTACAAAGGACCCAAACTCATCGTTTTTGATGGCTACATAATGTTCCATGGTGTATATGTGCCACATTTTCCCTATCCAGTCTATTGTCAATGGGCATTTGGGTTGGTTCCAGGTCTTTGCTATTTTAAACAGTGCTGCAATGAACATTCGTGTGCATGTGTCCTTATAGTAGAACGATTTGTAATCCTTTGGATATATACCCAGTAATGGGATTGCTGGGTCAAATGGAATTTCTATTTCTAGGTCCTTGAGGAATCGCTACACTGAACTATATTTGATCTGAGACTGCCTCAGTTCCCTGAATCCCTACCTGATTGCAGCTTAGTTTAGTATGTCAACAAACTGAAAACCTAATCAATGGTGGCTAGGTTCTTAGATACTGTGATTTTAAGCATAAGGAAACCAATTCCACCACAGGCAAATTGATATAAAGAGGAATTAATTTTCTATGGCACACTTTTAGACATAAAAACATCACCAAACTTCTGCATAATGATGGAAACACTTCAAATACTAAACATTGAAATAAGTTTCTGGTCTCGTCCAGGTGATCCTGGCATGTCAGCTTCCCAAGTAGTTGGAACTACGCGGATCTTCTTTCTTTATTCTCTATCCCCATTTTGAGTTTGTTTCCACAGAACTTAGAGTGAGTTGCTATTGTCTTATTTCTTTGGTCTTTTCTCTCTTTTTTCGATGTTTCTTTTTAAATATGCTTTCCAGAGATTTTTGGGGAACAGGTGGTATTTGGTTACATTAGTTAGTTCTTTAGTGGTGATTTGTGAGATTTTGGTGCACCCATCACCCAAACAGTATACACTGAACTCAATTTCTAGCCTTTTATCTCTTACCCCCTTCCCACTTTTTTCCCTGCCCCCAAGTCCTCAAAGTCCATTGTATTATTCTTATGCCTTGGCATCCTCATAGCTTGGCTCCCTCTTATGAGTGAGAACATATGATGTTTGGTTTTCCATTACTGAGTTACTTCACTTAGAAAAATAGTCTCCAATCCCATCCAGGTTGCTGCAAATACCATTAATTCATTCCTTTTTATGGTTGAGTAGTATTCGATGGTGTGTGTGTGTGCGTGTGTGTGTGTGTTTGTGTGTGTATCTCACAGTATTTGTATCCACTCCTTGAATGATAGGCATTTGTGCTGGTTCCATATTTTTGCAATTGCAAATTGTGCTACTATAAATGTGTGTACAAGTATCTTTTTCGAGTAATGGCTTCTTTTCCTCTGAGTAGAAACCCAGTAGTAGGATTGCTGGCAAATGGTAGTTCTACTTTTAGTTCTTTAAGGAATCTCCACACTGCTTTTCATAGTGGTTGTACTAGTTTACATTCCCACCAGCAGTGTAGAAGTGTTTCCTTGTCACTGCATCCATGACAAAATCCATTATTTTTTGATTATGGCCATTCTTGCAGGAGTAAGGTGGTATTGCATTGTGGTTTTGATTTGCGTTTCCCTGATCATTAGTGATGTTGAACATTTTTTCATATGTTTGTTGGTGTTTTGTATATTTTCTTTTGAGAGTTGTCTATTCATGTCCTTAGCCCACTTTTTGATGGGATTGTTTGTTTTTTCTTGCTAAGTTTTTTGAGTTCATTGTAGATTCCGGATATTAGTCCTTTGTATGTATAGATTGTGAAGATTTTCTCCCACTCTGTGGGTTGTTTGTTTCCTGTTTCTTTTGCTGTGAAAAAGCACTTTAACTGAGTCCCACGTATGTATGTATGTATGCGTGTATATATTTATTTATTTTTGCATTTGTTTTTGGGTTCTTGGTCATGAAATCTTTACCTAAGTCAATGTCTAGAAGAGATTTTAAAAAATATTATCTTCTAGAATTTTTATAGTTTCAGGTCTTAGATTTAAATTCTTGATCCATCTTGAGTTGATTTTTGTATAAGGTGAGAGATGAGGATCCAGTTTCATTCTCCTACATGTGGCTAGCCAATTATCCTAGTACCATTTGTTAAATAGGGTGTCCTTCCCCCACTTTATATTTTTGTTTGCTTTGTTGAAGAACAGTTGGCTGTTAAGTATTTGGGTTTATTTCTGAGTTCTCTATTCTGTTCCATTGGTGTATGTGCCTATTTTTATATCAGCACCATGTTGTTTTGGATATTATGGGCTTTTAGTATAGTTTGAAATCGGGTAATGTGATGCCTCCAGATTTGTGGGGTTTTGTTTGTTTTTCTTAGTTTGTTTTGGTTATGTGGGCTCTTTTTTGTTTCAACATAAATTTTAGAATTATTTTTTCTAATTCTGTGAAGAATGATGGTGGTCTTTTAATGGGGATTGCATTGAATTTGTAGATTGCTTTTGGCAGTGTGGTCATTTTCACAATATTGACTCTACGCATCCATAAGCATGGGATGTGTTTCCATTTTTTTGAGTTGTCTGTGATTTATTTCAGCAATGCTTTGTAGTTTTCCTTTTAGAGGTTTATCACCTCCTTGGTTAGGTATACTCCCAGGTATTTTAATTTTTTGAAGAAATTGTACAAGTGGATTAGTTCTTGGTTGGTTTCTTAGCTTGGTCACTATTGGTGTACAGCAGAGCTACTGATTTGTGTACATTAATTTTGTATCCTAAACCTTCACTGAATTAGTTTACCAGTTCTAGGAGCTTTTTGCAGGTGTCTGTAGGGTTTTCTAGGAATACAATCATATCATCAGCAAACATTGACAGTTTGACTTCCTCTTTACAGGTTTGGATACTCTATTTCTTTCTCTTGTCTGATTGCTCTGACTAGGACTGCAGTACTATGTTGAATAGAAGTGGTAAGAGTGGGCATCCTTGTGTTGTTCTAGTTCTCAGAGGAGATACTTTCAACTTTTCCCCATTCAGAATTATTTTGGCTGTGGGTTTGTCATAGATGGCTTTCGTTACATTGAGGTATGTCTCTTGTATGCTGATTTTGCTGAGGATTTTAATCATAAAGTGATGCTGAATTTTGCTAAATGCTTTTTCTGCATCTCTTGAGATGCATGTGTGATTTTTGTTTTTAATTCTGTTTATATGGTATACCACATTATTGACTTGTGTATGTTAAACCATTCCTGCATCCCTGTTATGAAACCCTCTTGATCATGGTGGATTATTTTTTTAGTATGCTGTTGGATTTGGTTAGCTAGTAATTTGTTACAGAATTCTAGATCTATGGTCATCAGAAATATTGAACCGTAGTTTTCTTTTTTGGTTATGTCCTTTCCTGGTTTTGGTATTAGGATGATACTGGCTTCATAGAATGATTTAGGGAGGATTTTCTCTTTCTCTATCTTGTGAAATAGTGTCAATAGGATTGATACCAATTCTTCTTTAAATGTCTGATATAATTCAGCTATGAATACGTCTGGTCCTGGACTTTTTTTGTTGGTACCCTTTTTATTGCCATTTCAATCTCAGTGGTTGTTATTTGTCCATTCAGGGTTGCTAATTTTTTCTGATTTAATCTAGGAGGATTGTATCTTTCCAGGAATTATCCATCTCCTCTAGGTTTTTTAGATTATACGTGTAAAAGTGTTCATAATAGCCTTGAATAATCTTTCGTATTTCTGTGGTGTCAGTATAAAATCTCCCATTTCATTTCTAACTGAATTTATTTGAACCTTCTCTCTTCTTTTTTGGTTAATCTTGCTAATGATCTGTCACTTTTACTTATCTTTTCAAAGTACCAGCTTTTTCTTTCCTTTATCTTTCAGAGTTTTTTTGTTTGTTTGTTAGTTTTAATTTCATTTAGTTCTGCTCTGATCTTGGTTATTTCCTTTCTTCTCCTGGGTTTGAGTTTAGGTTTGATTTTTTCTTGTTTCTGTAGTTCCTTGAGGTATTATCTTAGATTGTCTATTTGCGCTCTTTCAGACTTTTTGATGAAGGTGTTTAATGGTGTGTACTTTCTTTTTAGCACTGCCTTTGCTGTATCTCAGAAGTTTTGATAGGTTGTGTCAATACTATTGTTCAGTTCAAAGAATTTTCTAATTTTCCTCTTGATTTCATTGTTGACCCAATGATCATTCAGGAGCAGATTATTTAATTTTCTTATATTTGCATTGTTTTGAAGATTCCTTTTGGAGTTAATTTCCAGTTTTATTCCACTGTGGTCAGAGAGAGTATTTCATATGATTTAAGTTTTCTTAAATTTATTGAGAGTTTTCTGGTCTATCTTGGAGAAAGTTCCATGTGCTGATGAGTAAAATGTATATTCTGTGGTTGTTGGGTGGAATGTTCTGTAAATATCTGTTAAGTCCCTTTGTTTCAGGCTATATTTTAAATTCATTGTTTCTTTGTTGACTTTCTGTCATGATGACCTGTCTAGTGCTGTTAGTGGAGTATTGAAGTCCACCACTATTATTGTGTTGCTGTGTATCTCATTTCTTTGGTCTAGTAGTAATTGTTTTATAAATTTGGGAGCTCCAATGGTAGGTGCATATATATTTAGGATTGTGATATTTTCCTGTTGGACAAGGCCTTTTATCATTATATAATGTCCCTCTTTGTTTTGTTTTGTTTTTTTAACTGCTGTTGCTTTAAAGTTTGTTTTGTCTGATATAAAAATAGCTACTTCTGCTCACTCTTAGTGTCTCTTTGCATAGAATATCCTTTTCCATTCATTTATCTTAAGTTTATGTGAGTCTTCATTTGTTAGGTGAGTTTCTTGAAGGCAGTATATACTTTGGTTGGTGAATTCTTATCCATTTTGCCTTTCTGTATCTTTTAAGTGGAGGATTTAAGCTATTTACATTCAATGTTAGTATTGAGATATGCGACACTCTTCTATTTATCATGCTATTTGTTGGGTTTGTTGTATTTTTGTTTTATAGTTCTTATGAGATTTATGCTTTAACAAGGTTCTGTTTTGATGTGTTTCCAGAATTTCTTTCAAGATTTAGAGCTCCTTTTAGCAGTTCTTGTGGTGCTGGCTTGGTAGTGGTGACTTCTCTCATCATTTGTTTGCCTGAAAAAGACTGTATCTTTCCTTCATTTATGAAGTTTAGTTTTGCTGGGTACAAAATTCTTAGCTGATAATTGTTTTGTTTAAGGAGGCTGAAGATAGGACCCCAGTCCCTTCTAGCTTGTAAGGTTTCTGCTGTTATATCTGCTGTTAATCTAACAAATTTTTATTTATAGGTTATCTGGTGCTTTTGCCTCTTAGCTCTTAAAATTCTTTACTTTGTTTTGACTTTAGATAACCAGATGACAATGTGCCTAGGTGTGCCTAGATGATGCTCTTTTTGTGACAAATTTCTCAGGTGTTTTGATCTTCTTATATTTGGATGTCTAGTTCTCTAGCAAGGCCAGGGAAGTTTTCCTCGATTATTGCCCTAATTATATTTTCCAAACTTTTAGATTTCTCTTCTGCCTCAGGAGCACCAATTATTCTTAGGTTTGGTCATTTAACATACTCCCAAACTTCTTGGAGGCTTTATTTATTTTTTTAACATTCTTTTCTTCTTTGTCTTTGTTGGATTGAATTAATTGAAAATCCTTGTCTTCATGCTCTGAAGTTCTTTATTCTGCTGTTTAATTCTATTGCTGAGACTTTCCAGTACATTTTGCCTTTCTCTAAGTGTGTCCTTTATTTCCTGAAGTTGTGATTGTTTTTTATGCATGCTATCTATTTCACTGAAAATTTCTCCCCTTATATTTTGTACTTCTTTAAAAATTTCCATAAATTGACTTCCCTTATCTCTGGTACCTCTTTGATTAGCTTAGTACTTGACATTCTGAACCCTTTTTCAGGTAAATCAGGGATTTCTTCTGGGTTTGGATCCATTGCTTGTGAGCTAATGTGATTTTGGGTGGTATTAAAGAACATTGTTTTGTCCTATTACCAGAATTATTTTTCTGGTTTCTTCTCCTTTGGGTAGGCTATGTCAGAGGGAGAAGCTGGGGCTCAGGCCTGCCAGGAAATTTGCAAATTTCCTCTTTTGTTCCATAAGGGTGTTCCCTTGATATAGTACTCTCCCCCTTTTCATAACCTGTGGCTTTCTAAAAGCCAAACTGTAGTGATTGTTATTTCTCTTCTGGATCTAGCCACCTAGCAGGGCTACCAGGCTCTGGGCTGATACTGGGGGTTGTCTGTACAGACTCCTGTGATGTGACTCATCTTCAGGTCTCTCAGCTATGGGTAACAGCACAGTATTTGGGCTATCGCCCAAGTCCTGCAGGAGCAATCCACTTCCTTCAGAGGGTCTGTGGATTCTTTAGGCTTTTCTGATATATTTCTGTAGTAGTTCTGGAGCAAAAGTTTATGATGTGAGTCTCCACATACTGCTTTGTTTGTCTGAGCTGGAGCTGCAAGCTAGTCCTTCTTCCTAGCTACCGTCTTCTCCTAAGCTTCAATAGAGTTCTAGAGATCAAAAGTCCAAAGGCGTCTCACAGATAAGGTGTTGGTAGGATGTGTCCCTTCTGGAGGCTTTAGTAGAGAATTCTTTTCTTTCCCTTTTCTGACTGTTAGATTTTTTTTTTTTTTTTTTTCTTTTTTTTTTTTTTTTTTTTTTTTTTTTTCTTTTTTTTTTTTTTTTTTTTTTAATTTTCTTATGTTCCTTCCTGCACACTGAAGTTGCTGTTATTTTAGATTTTTTGTTTTTTGAATGAGGTCTTCTCACTCTGTCACACCATGGCTGGAGTGATTAATAGCTGACTCTGGGTACACTGCCTGAGTTAGCCCTGCTTTGAATCACCATTAGTCCATAAGGCTCTTGGATTGGGCTTCATCAGAATGATGGCATGATTACATAGCTCTTTCACAATTCACCAAAACTTACAATCGTGGCATAAGGCAAAGAGGAAGCAAGGCACCTTCCTTACAAGTTGGCAGGAAGGAGGTGTCCGGAAGTTCTTTAATTACATCTCATTTGTCAATTTTTGATTTTGTTGCAATATCTTTTGGTGTCTTTGTAATAAAATATTTGCCTGTTCCTATGTCCAGGATGGTATTGCCTAGTTGTCTTCCAGATTTTTTTTTTTATAGTTTTAGGTTTTACATATAAGTCTTTAATTCATCTTGAGCTGAGTTTTGTATATGTGTAAGGAAGGGGTTCAGCTTTAGTCTTCAGCATATGGCTAGTCAGTTATTCCAGCATTATCTATGTAATAGGGAGTCTTTTCCCCTTGCTTGTTTTTGTCAACTTTGTTGAAGCAAATGGTCATAGATATATAGCCTTATTTCTGTTCTATTGGTCTATGTGCCTATTTTTGTGCCAGTGCCATGCTGTTTGGATTATTGTAGCCCTATAGTAAAGTTTGAAGAAATATAACATGGTGCCTCCAGCTGTGTTCTTTTTGCTTAGGATTCCTTTGTCTATTTTGGCTTTTTTTTTTCTACCATGTTAATTTTTACATAATTTTTTTTCTAGATCTGTGAAGAATGACATTGGTAGTTTGATAGGAATAGTATTGAATCTGTAAATTGCTTTGGACAATATGGCCATTTTAATGATATTGGTCCTTCCTACCTATGAGCATGGGATGTTTTTCCTTTTGTTTGTAGTGTTTTATAAATCTCATTGTATAAATCTTTCACCTCCCTGGTTAGCCATATCCCTAGGTATTTTATTCTTTCTGTGGCAATTGTAAATGGGATTGTCCTCCTGATTTGGCTGTTGGCTTGGCTGTTTTTGGTGTATAGAAATGCTAGTAATTTTTGTAGATTGATTTTGTATCTTGAAACTTTGTTGAAGTTGTTTATCAGCAGAAAGAGCCTTTGAGCCAAGACTATGGGGTTTTCTAGATATAAGATGACATTGTCTTTACATAGCGATACTTTGACTTCTTCTTTTCCTATTTGTATGCCCTTTATTTTTTTTCTCTTGCCTGATTGCTTTGGCCTAGAACTTCTAATACTACGTTGAATAGGAGTGGTGAGAGAGGACATTATTTCTTGTGCCAGTTTTCAAGGGGAATGCTTCCAGCTTTTGCCCATTCAGTATGATGTTAGCTGTGGTCTTATTATAGATGGCTTTTATTATTTTGAGGTATGTTCCTTTAATACCTAGTTTATTGAGAGTTTTCAACATGAAGGGGTATTGAATTTTATTGAAGGCCTTTTTTTGCATCTATTGAGATAATCATGTGGTTTTAGCCTTTAGTTCTATTTGTGTGATGAATCACATTTATTGATTTGTGTATGTTGAGCCAACCTTGCATCTTGGGCATAAAGTCTACTTGATCATTGTGGATTTGCTTTTTGATGTGCTGCTGGATTCAGTTTGCCAGCATTTTATTGAGGATTTTGCATCAATGCTCATCAAAGATATTGGGCTGAAGTTTTCTTTGTGTTTCTTTGCCAGGTTTTGGTATCAGGAAGATGCTGGCCTCATAGAATGAGTTAGAGAGGAGTCCTTCCTCCTTAATTTTTTGGAATAGTTACAGTAGGAATGGTAGCAGCTCTTCTTTGAACATCTGGTAGATTTCAGCTGTGAATCCATCAGGTCCTGGGCTTTTGTTTTGTTTTGTTTTGTCTTGTTGGTAAACTACTTGTTACTGATTTAGTTTTAAATCTGTCATTGGTCTCTTTAGGGAATCAGTTTCTCCCTGGTTCAGTTTTGAGAGGGTGTATGTGTCCAAAAATTTATCTATCTCTTCTAGGTTTTCTAGTTTGTGTGCATAGAGGTGTTCACAGTACTTTTTGATGATTGTTTAAATTTCTGTGGGATCAGTGGTAACATTTTCTTCACTATTTCTCATTGTGTTTAAAAATCTTCTTTATTATTCTAGCAAGTGGCCTATCTACCTATCTTTCTTTTTTTCCAAAGCTACTGGATTCTTCAGTTTGGATTCCATTTTCTTCAGTTTGGATTTTATTATGGTTATTTCTTGTGTTCTGCTAGCTCTTCCTAATATTGGTCATGATGTTAGGTTGTTAATTTGAGATCTTTCTAACTTTTTGACGTGTATTTAGTGCTATGAATTTCTCTTAACACTGTTTTAGCTGTGTCCCAGAGATTCTGATATATTGTATCTTTTTTCTTATTAGTTTCAAAGAAAATCTTAATTTCTGCTTTAATTTCATTATTTACCCAAAAGTCACTCAGGAGCATGTTGTTTAATTTCCCTGTAGTTGCATGGTTTGAGCAAGTTTTTTACTCTCTACTTTTATTTTTATTGTGCTGTGTGGTCTGAAAGTGTGTTCAGCATGATTTGTTTTGCATTTGCTGAGGATTGTTTTATGTCCAATTACTTGGTTGTTTTGAGTGTGTTCCATGTGGTGAGGAGATAAATATATATTCTGTTTTTTTTTTTTTTTTTTCTGGGTGAGAGTTCTGTAGAGGTCTATCAGATCTATTTGGTCCAATGTTGAACTGAGGTCCTGAATATCTTTGTTAATTTTCTGCCTTGATGATCTCTCTGATATTGTCAATGGAGTGTTGAAGTCTCCCACTATTATTGTGTGGGAGTCTAAGTCTCTTTGTAGGTCTCTAAGAACTTGCTTTATAAATCTGGGTGTGCCCATGTTGGATGCACATATATTTAAGATGGTTAGGTCCTCTTGTTGAATTGAACCCTTTGCCATTAAGTAATGCCCTTTTTTGTCTTTTTTGATCTTCATTTGCTTGAAGTCTGCTTTGTCTGAAATTAGGATTTCAACAGATGCTTTATTCTGTTTTTCATTTGCTTGATAAATTTTCCCCCATCCCATTACTTTGAGCCTCTGGGTGCCATTACATGTGAGATAGGTCTCTTGAAGACAGTAAATCATTGGGTTTTATGTTTTTTTCCAGCTTGCTGCTCTGTGGTTTTGAACTGGGGCATTTAGGCTGGGCATGGTAGCTCATTCCTATAACCCTAGTACTTTGGGAGGCGGAGGCAAGAGTTTGAGACAATCTGGCCAGCATGGTGAAACCTCATTTCTATTAAAAATACAAAAATTAGCCAGGTGTGGTGATGTGCACCTGTAGTCCCAGCTACTTGGGAGGCTGAGTCATGAGAAGTGCTTGAACTCAGGAGATGGAGGCTGCAGTGAACCAAGATTATGCTACTGCACTCCACCCTGGGTGTCAGAGTGAGACTCTGTCTCAAAAAAAAGTTGGGGCATTTAGCCCATTTACATTCAAGGTTGTTATTGATATGTGTGGATTTGATCCTGTCATTGTGTTGTTAGCTGGTTATTATGCTGGCTTCCTTGTGTGGCTGCTTTACAGTAACACTGGTCTGTGTGTTTGTGTGTTTTTGTATTAGCTGGTAACAGTCTTTCCTTTCTATATTTAGTGCTCCTTTCAAGATCTCTTGTAAGACAGTTCTGGGGGTAATGAACTCCCTAAACATTTGCTTATGTGAAAAGGATCTTATTTCTCCTTCATTTAGGAAGCTTAATTTGGCTGGATGTGAAATTATTGACTGAAGATTTTTTCTTTAGGAATATTGAATATAGGCCCTTATTCTCTTCTGGCTCGTAGGGTTTCAGCTAAGAGGTCCACTGTTAGCCTGTTGAGGTTCCCTTTGTAGGTGATCTGCTCTTTCTCTCTAGTTGCTTTGGACATTCTTTCATTTCAACCTTGGAAAATCTGATGATGATGTGTCTTGGGGATGATCTTCTTGTGTAGAATCTTGCAGTTTTCTGTGTTTCCTAAAACTGCTGGCTTCTCTAGCAAGGTTGGCAAAGTTTTCATGGACAATATCCTAAAATATGTTTTCCAAGTTGTTTTCTTCCTTCCCCTCCCTTTCAGGGGTATCAATAATTCACAGATTTGGCCTTTTTAACATAATCATATATTTCTAGGAGATTCTGTTCATTCCTTTTAATTTTTTCTTTATTTTTGTCTGTCTTATTTCAGAGAGCCAGTCTTCAAGTTCTGAAATTCTTTATTCATCTTGGTCTATTCTGCTGTTAATGCTTATTAATATTCTGCTGTTAATACTCATGATTGCATTGTGAAATTCTTATATTGGATTACAAAGTTCTGTCAGCTCCATTAGGTTCTTTTTTATAGTGACTATTTCATCCTTCAGCTCCTGTATCACTTTATTGTGATTCTTAGTTCTTGGATTGGGTTTTGCCATCCTTTTGAATCTCATGACCTTTGTTCCTATCCATATTCTGAATTCTATTTCTGTCATTTCAGCCAGGTCAGCCTTATTAAGAACTCTTTCTGGAGAACTGATGTGGTTGTTTGAGGACATATGTCACTCTGGCCACTTGAATTACTGTAGTTCCTGTGAGGGTTCTTTATCTTTTAGTGTGGGTGTTTCTTTAGCTGCAGTGTAGAGTATAGTCAATACATTTCTTTTCTGGATGTTTTCACAGGGCCAAGGCTTTGTGCAGGGTCTTTATTGTCTTTCTTATCTCTTATTGTCTTTATTGTCTTTGATTTCAGAGAGGGATATGTTAGTGAGGCATTTCTCATGTTGAAGCTTTGAGGTGTGATCTATTAGGCAGCACTTATGTGTATTGATTAGCTGATAGACTTTTGCTCAGTTGTGTGGTTCCCTTATGTTTTCTCATGCTTGCAACCATGTTCTCCCTCAATACTCTGAAAGTGTAAGTTCCTCTTCCCCTTGATTGCTGGCTGTAGATCATGGCTTGGTACTCCCAGTTGCCCATGCAGCTCTGGGGCAATCTGAGTGTTTATGTTTCTTACCCAATTTTGAGGCAGAAGAGGAAGGGACCTTAGTTGTAGCTGTGGCCAAGGGTCTTTTGTTTGTCTCCTGAGGGAGACATCCCAAAGAGATGCAAGTCAGTAATTATCCAGTATCATCAGCTCAGGCTAGAGGGTCTGTGCTGTGGGCCCAAACTGGCAGTTCCCTGACTGGTGATGAGAAGTGGGGGGCTGGAAGGTGGGACCCATGGAAAACAAACTGGCCTTCTCTCCTTGGGTCAACTGCAGCTTGTTGGAGGTGTGAATAAGGAACTTAAGGTCTCTGCTCCTTTATTAGTCTGAGGGTGGCAAGGGTAGTTCCACTGCAGAGGCAGTGGCAGAGAGGCTTTCAGTTGCCTTGGGTGGTGGGGGGGAGCTCTGTCTAGGGAGTTGCAGAGCTGCTACTGGCTCAGCACTCTGGTGGAGGGTGGATGGAGGCCCAGGGCTGGACACCCTGCCCATTAGGAGATATAGTCTGGCCACTTTTCTGTAGGGTTGCTATGATATGCTGCGGGCCCATTCCAGTCCCTAGTCACCTCAGGTTTTCCATTACCTGGAGGTATCAACAGTGAAGGCTGGGAAATAACTAAGATGGTTGCTTGCACCTCTCTCTGGGCGCTTTGTCCCAAGGAGGTACAGACTTGTTACTGGCCCAGACATATTTGTAGGAGATGGCTGGAGACCCCAGTTGAAAGGTCCCACCCAGTAGGGAGAAACAGGATCAGGGACCCACTTAAAAAAGCAGTGTGGCCACTTTTTCATAGAGCAGCTGTGCTGTGCTGTGCTGGGGGTCTACTTCAGCCCCCTCTCCAAAGCTCAAAGGCCAGAGTAGCTAAGTCACCCAACAGCAAAAGTGGCAACCCACCCCTCTCTCTGGGAGTTCTGCCCAACGGAGGTTTCAAATCTCTGTGAGCCAGAGAACACCTGTGGTGGTGGCTGAAGACCCTGGTTGGGCGGTCCTGTCTAGTGAGGAGGAACAGGATTGGGAACCTGCTTCAAAAAGCAGTCTGGCTATGTTTTTAAGGATGCAACTGTGATGTGGATGGGGATTGCTTCTGTCCCTGGTCAGCTCAGACTCTTAAAAAGCCCAAAGGCTGGAACAAGCTTTGCTCTTTCACCCAAACAGCAAAAATGGTGGCCTGCCCCTTTCCACTTGGAACTCTGCCTCAGGGATGTCTAACACTACTACCCATGGCTGGCTAGAATTCCAAGCTAATGGGTCTTATCCTGTGGGTTCATGGAAGCAGGGCCTGGAGACTGTCACTGCCTAGCCCCCTGGATTCTGTCTTTCCTAGGGGTATGTGCCAGGGTCTAACCTGCCACTTTGCCAGAGTTGCAGCTACTTTTGCTGGGAAGGCTGGTTATCTAAGGCTCTCGGGTCTCCATTTGTGCCTGAGTGGCTGTTCTGCCCAGATTCCATATAGCTCTGTGTGTCAGACTGCAGGTCCGGGTGGGGTAGGTTCATGAGGAGAATCACCTGACCCAAGAGTTGCAAAGACCTGTGGGAAAAGCATGGATTCCCAGGGACTCACATTCATTCACTGCTTCCCTGGGCAGGGGAGGTTCCCCTGGCTCTGTGTTGCTCCTGGTGGGCTATCATCCTGCCTTGCTTTTCTCTGTTCTCTATGCTTTGAGTTGTTTCCTTGATTAGTCTCAATGCGTGTACCTGGAGATTTCAATTGAAGGTGCCGTATTTACTCCCCCTTTCTTTCTCTTCATGACAGATGCACACACTAGCTGTTTTTAGTCTGCCATATTGGCCCTAAAGTCTTAAATATTTTCTAATTCTCCTTTGGATTTATTTTTCAATCCATTGATTGTTTAAGAGTGTGCCATGCCATTTCTAGACATTTTTGAATTTTCCAGTTTTCTTTCTATCATTAATTTCTAACTTCATCCCATTGTGGCTGGAGAAGATACTTTATATGATATATACATCTTTTTACCAAGCTGTTGAGACTTAATTTGTGCTCCATCATATGGTCTATCCTGGAAAATGTCCCATGCACCCTTGAGAAGAATGTGAATTCTGTTGTTGGGTTAGAGTGTTCTAAATGTCTGTTAGATCTCATTCCTCCTTTATGGTGTTACTCAAGTCATCTATTTTCTTATTTATCTTCTGTCTGGTTGTTCTATTGCTGAGAGTGGGATACTGAAGTTACCCACTGTTATTTCTCCCTTCATTTCTGCCCATTTTTGCTTTATATGTCTTGACGGTCTGTTATTAGGTGTGTAAATGTAAATGTTATAATCTTATATCTTCTTGCTGTATTGAACCTCTTATTAATACATAATGCCTTTCTTTGTTTCTCAAACTATTTTGGTTTAAAATGTACTTTTTCTGACATTCATATAGCCACCTCTGCTTTCTTTTAGTTACTAAATGCATGGAATATCTTTTTCCATCCCTTTATTTTCAAATTCCATGTGTGTATCTGGATCTAAAGTGAGTCTCTTGCAGTTGGCATATAGTTAGAATCATATTTTAAAATCTATTCTACCAAGCTCTGTATTTTGCTTGAAGAGTTTAATTTATTTACATTAAAGTAATTAACTGATAAGGAGGGACTTACTTCTGTTATTTTGCTATTTGTTTTCTGCATGCCTCATAGCTGTTTTTTGCTCCTCATTTCCTGTATTATCGTGTCCATTTGTGTTTTTGATTTTTTTATAGTGAAATGTTCTAATTTCCTTTTGTGTATAACTTTATTTTTAAATTTTATTTTATATATATTTATTAAATGTCTATTTTTCATTTCAGCACACTTTGTGTCAATTATTTTTTCAAATCCTTCCAGGCCATATTATTACCAGGCTCTGAATTATTTGCTACCTTTCCCATGGTGTGAGAAGAGACAGTATTAGAAAGGCAAAGCCAGAGTGACAAGGTTCTGTACCATCTGGGGTAGGCTAGATTTTAAGCAAAACTAATCAAAACCAGGTAACACTATAACATAGTTATTAGTAACACATACTATTAACTATATGTGACTCTAATACAGCCTTCATTGCCTTATTATGCTGCTTCTTCAAGAGTTTAACCTTTGTGTTGCCGTCTCTTTGTCCAGAGTCACTTCTTATGGGAAGCCACTTTTAGTTCCTGAGATAATAGTCAGAAATGGCCATGCGCTTGGAAAAATGTTATAATGTTCCAACCCTACAACACTCTGCAAAGTGAAAAGGAGAATTAATTTAATAAATACTTTTTATTTTCTATTTGCCAAACAAATATGGTGCTGGGAATACAGAGATCAATGAGTCACAGCCTTCATCCCGGCAGGGCTCAAGAAAGTTGGAAAGCAGGAAATGTAATAGATGCTGTAACAGAGAGCATTGTGTTCCCGGAGCAGAGAGTGGAATTTCCTTTGTTGGGAGGGACTGAAGCAGAAGGTGTTCTAGGAAGAGGGAACAGCTTCAGCAAAGGCAGAAAGGTAAGGATGTGCATTGGATATCCATTGGAGAAGCCAGAATCAAGGTGGCAAATGTTGGAGGGAGACAGGGATTGGGAGAGGTAAAACAAGATAAAGTCAATTGACATCAACTATTTGTTTAGACTAAACATAAGCAAATTCTATTATCAAGCAAATATGACTTGCTCTGAAGGAAGAACAAAGCCCACAGCTGTTGTTTTTCACCTTATCAACTCCTAGTCACATAAACTCATAAACTCCAATCAAAAGACAAGTAGTCTGGTGGTTTTTTGAACTGTGTACATATAGTCAAGGATAACAGTCTTTAAAAATCTTTCATAAATGTATTCTCTTTCCATTGCTTCTGTATGCAATTAAGAAATACTCATTGTATATACTTGCCAAGATGCTGAATATAATCTCCTTATTCAACATGACTCTGCAATCTTAAAGTAATAACCCAGACTAATAAGTGTACTGAAAATACTCCTAATCACATATCAGTTTGGCCAAACTGAATCCTTAAAGGTCAAAAATTCAATTAAAATTAGATACAGCCAGCCCAATTGTCTTTGCAAAATGGCAAGTTTGTAATGCGTCTAGGAATACTATTTAAAAATTAGGAAATAAATCATTTTGAACTAGATTAATAATGAGAATGATCATATTTAAATTTACTGGGGAGCATATTTTTCAAACTGAGAAACTCCACTGGGGAAGTATACCTTATTTATTTTTTTCTCTAGGCATTATTAATTTAATAGTTGATATATCTGACAAGTAACTTTAACTTTTGCCAGCTGATGTACATTGGAACATTTTCTTTCTAATTATGCCAGCCTTACTGTAACCCCTTGACATGTGGTGTCTACAGACACTCTGCTAAAACAGTTAATGTCTATAGCACATGGGTTTTGAACTCTGGCTATCTTTTCCCAGAGTCCATGACACTAGCTTTTGCCCACTATGTTGCCTGTACTGCTTTAGAGTTGATCTCATTAATGTTCTGGATGTTTGGTGGAAGAAATATCTCTGGGTACCACTAACTATGTATTCCTATGTTGTAACCATTATTTCAGAATCAAATCAAGTCACTGTAAAACTCGTTATCTCTACTTCATTGTTCTTATTTTTTGTCAATATGCTATAATAGGTCTATGATATAACATTTTTACCAAATAGCTATTATGGCATAATTTATTGTGGTATTTGGTGTTCCATATTTAAAAGACTCTGAGAGATTTATTTCTTTTACAATTTAGTGTATCTCTCAGGGAAAGTGGTATGTTTCCTTATATAATATGGAAGCTATTTAATTCAGCATATTTACCTCTTCTCCCTTTTTTTATTTTATTTTTTGATTGTCAGAGAACTCAGAGCTAATTTTGGGGCTCAATTGTACTAACTTTATAATCTAGTCTAATTACCCACATTTCCCTTTAAAGTTTGGCTTTTATTCTTCTTGTGTTTTAATTTGTAAAAATTATTTCATATTGTTCATTTATTGTAAATAGCCTGAAACATGTGAACATGCACACGTGTGCACACATATACACAGACACACACACACACACACACACACACGCATTCTCTGACAACAAAAAATAAATTGTTGAATTAAGTAGCTTCCATCTGACAAAAGAAAAACATAACTTTTCCAGGAGAAATACACTGAACTATAAAAGAATGAAATCACTCAGTCTTTTAAATATGAAACATTAAATACCACAATAATGTTTGGGGTTGTGTCATGGACTCTGGGTCCAGAGAGCCTGAGTTCAAAACCCATGTGCTATGGACATTAGGGTTCGTGTGTGTGTGTGTGTGTGTGTGTCCTGGACCAAATCTTCATTATCTGTTTCCTATATGATTTCAATAATTTGGTAACATTTTCCCCTGACTCCTGACATTATCCCTCTCTAATTTATACACAAAACACAGTTTATAGAACAACTCTGATTGTATTATTCTGCTCTTCAAAACTCTTCATAACTTCATTGTTACTAACACAAATACATCCTACTTAGCCCATCACTTAAGGTATTACATAATTGGATTTAACTTAACTTTTTAGGCTTTTTTCCCTCTAGTCTTCCTCAGAAATTTATAATTTCACCCAGCTTAACTACCTATGTCCAATCCAATTGTCCCAGCCAGAACTCTGAATATCAGTTAATTTTTCCCCTTCTTTTATTGTCATCCCATCCCCATCCAATTCATCAACTAGGATCTTCCTCTTTAAATGCCTCACAAATACATCCACTTACCTCCATTTTCATTGCTAACACGTGTGCTACTACTTCAGTAGTCTTCCAATAGGAAGACTATTCCTACTACATAGGAATCATAATGAGCTTCTAAAATATAAACAGCACCATCCTACTTCTGTTAAAAGACAAACTTTAGACAAATTAAACTTAGCAGAGTTTATTTGAGCAAAAAATGATTCATGAATCAGGCAGCCCTTAGAACCAGAAGAGGTTCAGAGAGTTCCACTCAGCAATGTGGGCAGGCAGTATTTACTCACAGAAAAACTGATGTACAGAAAAAGGGATGTATAGAAATAGCCTGATTGGTTATAGTTCAGCTTTGCCTTATTTGGGTACGATGGGATAAGGCATTTGCCTTATATGGACACAGTCTGATCAGTTGGCAGCCTGTGATTGGCTAAAGCTTTATTGATGGGATTGTCTGATACTCAGCTGTTTGTCACAAGAATATACTCTTAGTTGCAGTTTGTTTTTTGTTTCTTTTCTTTTTTGAGACAGGGTCTTGCTCTGTCACCCAGGCTGGAGTGCAGTGGTGCAATCATGGCTCACCGCAAACTCTGCCTCCCAGGCTCAAGCAATCCTCTCACCTCAGCCTCCTGAGTAGCTGGGACCACAGGCACATGGCACCATGCCCAGCTAATTATTTTGTATTTTTGGTAGAAACAGGGTTTCACCAAGTTGCCCAGGCTGGTCTCGACCTCCTGAGCTCAAGCAACCCACCTGCCTTGGCCTCCCAAAGTGCTGGGATTACAGGTGTGAGCCACTGCACCTATCTTAGTTGCTGTTCATTTATATACTACGTCTGGTTGCAGTTTACTACACAGGGAATTAAAATATGGAGCCAACTTTAGGCCAAGCTTAATTTAACTTAAAATTACCCTACTTAAAACTTTAAGTGACTTAAATAGAATCCAACAAAATGGAAAATTATTACCATGGCCTTTACAGCCATACACAATTTGGCCCCTGCTTAATTCTTCAAGCTCATTTCATGCTCCTCTCTTCCCATTTACTTTACTTTAGCCATACCAGCATATTATCAGTTCTTGAACACAATAATCGCTGTCCTATCCAGTAGACTTTGATCACAGTTATACGTCTGGCTAGTATATACATCTTCCTTCACAGTTACACATCTTCCTTCTCTCTGCATAGCTAGTCTTTTCTCATTCAGTTCTCAAGGTAAATGTCTGCTTCACAAAGGCAGAAAGATCATTACATCTAAACTGGCTACCTTCTAAATTTCTTACCACAGTACCAAGTTTGTGATTCCTTTATGTTCATCATATGGAATGATGAACATGGAATCTTATGTCCTTTAAGTTGTATTCAAGTATTATTTGTTTACTTGTAACTGTATCTTTTATTTGATTATACAGCCATGCATTGCTTAATGATGGGGACATGTTCTCAGAAATGTGTCATTAAGCGAATTTGTTCTTGTGTGAATATGATAGAGTGTGCTTACCCAAACCTAGATGGTATAGTCTGCTACACACCTTGGCTGTATTGTGTAGCCTACGGCTCCTAGGCTACAAACCTGTACAGCATGTTACTGTACTGAATACTGTAGGCAGTTGTAGCATAATAGTAAGTAATTGTGTATGTAAACATATCTAAACACAGAAAAGGTATAGTAAAATACAGCATTATAATCTTATGATACCTTATATGGTACCTTATACCACTGTTGACTGAAACATTGTTATGCAGTACATGACTGTAAACTTCTTAAGGATAGGACACATGCCAACTTTGCTCTTTTCTAAAAATATATATTTTATTGCGTTTTAGGTTTTGGGGTACATGTGAAGAACATGCAGGATTTTTGCATAGGTACATACATGGCAATGTGGTCTGCTGCCTTCCTCCCCATCACCTACATCTGGCATCTCTCCCCATGTTATCCCTCCTCAACTCCCCACCCCCTGCTGTCTCTCCCCTAGTCCCTCACCCCGATAGACCTCAGTGTGTGATGCTCCCCTCCCTGTGTCCATGTGTTCTCATTGTTCAACACTTGCCTATGAGTGAGAACATGTGGTGTTTGATTTTCTGTTCTTGTGTCAATTTGCTGAGAATGATGGTTTCCAGGTTCATCCATGTTCCTACAAAGGACACAAACTCATTGTTTTTTTATGGCTGCATAGTATTCCATGGTGTATATGTGCCACCCAACTTTGTTCTTTATACTCAGTTCCTAAAATAATACCAGATCATAGTAGGTAATTATATGTAACAAATATGTATTAGTTTGTTCTCACACTGCTATAAAGAACTGCCTAAGACTGGGTAACTTATAAAGAAAAGAGGTTTAATTCACTCACAGTTCCAAATGGCTGGGGAGGCCTCAGGAAACTTACAGTCATGGCAAAAAGGGAAGCAGACATGGCAGGCAGGCAGGTGAGAGAGAGAGTGCTTGAAGAAACAACTGTCAAACACTTAATAAAATCATCAAATCTCATGAGAAATCATTCACTGTCGTGAGGACAGCATGGTGAAAACTGCCACCATGGTCAAATTCCTTCCCACTAGGTCCCTTTCTTGACACATTGGTATTACAAAGATTATAATTTGAGATGCGATTTGGGTGGGGACACAGAGCCAAACCATGTCAAAATGTTATCAGAACAAATGAAGGAACATGTCCTATTTTTCCAGTTCTATTAAAAAATTGTTTCCCTTTTGTTTGGGATTATTTTGAGATCTTTTAAGTGGCCCCCTTCTCAATTTAACCTACATTGGAAAAAATATTTCTCTTTCTGTATACTGTTCTGTTGGATGCTCTTTGTGATTTAATCTAATTTCATAGGTGAGTTTAGAGAGTAGTCCTTGTCTTTATTCTGTCTTGGGTTGGTGTGATACTGCATTCACCTGAGAAGAATAAAGTAGAAGTTCAGAGAAACATTTCCTTTATTGAATAGTTACATCAAAATCAAAATAGAGTAATTCTGATAGACAAAAAAACTATGAAGAATTATTCCATCAAACCCACACAATAAGATTGAGCCACATTTGCTTAGAGATAATTCTCTTATTAAAGGTACAGAAACATCCCATCTTTGAAACAATAATAAAATACATACATAGATAAATTTCCTAAGATAGTATATGCCTAGTAATGAAATAAATAAGCAGTACTTCTGGAGCTTCTACTCTGATCACTGTATTAATACAGAAGAGAATATATAAACTTTACCATTAATTATTACAGTTTTTTCATAGGTAGATTCCAGAGATGTTTAATTGCTCTGCAGTCATAGTTCATAACTGCAAAACAGATAGTTTTTACATGTTAACAACCATGTTTAAGGATAATTGATTCATTGCAAAATCTTAGAGTTAAGCTCCATGATATTTTTAGTAGATTTATCTGAAATAAATTATGAGCTAGGAATAAGGAAAGGAAAATATTCCCAGATACCTTGTTAAGGACACTTGTGAAAACTTCAGTAAAAAAGAGAATCAAGAAACCTGGGGAGACCTGGTTAAGGCTATTAGTGGGAAAGAGTTTTGTCCTATACCTTGGACATGAGGGAATCTGCCTATAAACCAGATGAAGAAAGGGTTGATTCCTGAGAGTCTTCTCTAAACTTTGACAATGGAAAAAGACAGTTTGTAACATAAGAATTTAAAAGAAATCATAGGTTCTTGTTTTCGGAGATATCCGGCACTATATAATTATAATTATCTTGAAAGTTTACGGAAAACCTGAAGCCACTACTGCACAAACTGTGGGGAAATCTGATATTTCAGACTAGATGCTTATTCTATAAACAGAGAATATAAAGGCCTACAGCCTTCCACTCTGCCTGTCTTAGACCATGAATCATTATTAGTAATATATAAAAATCACTCACAAAGCTATCCCAGTAATAGAGTTATCCTGGATGCAATTACCTGGATTAACAATTATATATAAAATAGTAATTTATTATTACATCTATATTAGCTACAAGAAGAATCAATAGCATTATGGGTTAATGGATTTTTAATTATAAGGAAGTAATTTAAGTAGGCGTTCAATCATTTCTCTTTCTTTCTTCTAGCCAACTAAAATTCAAGAGATTTATGATTAATTTGGTCAAAATTAGCATTTCCAGTAACTAGGAATTCAGAGAAAACTTTAAAAATGTATTGCCAATCTTTTTCCATTTTCTTCTTCCATTTTCTTCTATTTGGGTTCTTCCTTCATCTTTCTAGGGTAAGTTATCAGTTAGAAGAAGACTTCATAGGGGGTGGGGAAGTCTAATTATTTCTGATTTAAAAAATTTGTTCCAGTGGCATATTCATTTTAATTTTGTTCCTCTAACATTTTTTAGTATGTTCTAGGCATACAAAAGATAAAAATCATTTCAGTTACTTCATCCCTCCTAGTTGCATGAGATTTTAATACTTTGAGCCATGCAGTGCATAGCTGCTTTAAAATTTTGAGATTCATAGGTGACTAATACACACACACTTAGAATCAATTAGAGGTTATAAGAACTTAGATAATGAAACATAACACAAATATGGCAGGATGATAGACCCAATTTATAGTCTGGTTTCCATCATTTACTAGTTGTTTGATGCTGGACATATAACTAGCATCTAATTCACAGTGTGTGTATGTATGGTGTGTGTGTGTTTATCTATATTATAGAATTGTTATAATAAGAAACACATTGTGAAACACATAGTAGAGTACCTGAAATATAGTAGATGCCTAGTAAATTGCAGTCATGATTATATCATTATTGTTAACTTTAAAATCTAGTATTTAAATATTTTGGGGGAAACATGATACTCCACTTAGGGAATATCTCCAGGGAGGAGTTAGCTCTATATATGAAATTAGCTTACTCAACACTCAACTTCTATAAATGAAACCATATCCAGTGTATCTTTGCTTTTCTTTATTACATATCTAAGCCTGCAGCATTTGCCCATATTTTGTGAATACTGGCTTTGTGAGTTTAGATAACATAGTTAAGGCATAGCTAACTTTAAACAAACTAGGATTTAAAAAATGCCTTGAAAGTGAGATGAAAAAGATTTTAATATTAGCTTCTTGTATTTTCAGAAAGATCCTTGATGGAATTTTAGAATTGAAATGTGTGTTAGGAATAATTTTGCCAAAACTTTTATTCAGATGGTAAAACTGAAAAACAAAGGGATTTCTCTTTTTCTTTCTTTCTTTTTTGGATGGGATCTTGCTCTGTTGCCCAGGCTGGAGTGCAGTGGTACAATCTCAGCTCAGTGAAGCCTTGACTTCCTGGGCTCAGGTTATCCTCCCACCTCAGTCTCCTGAGTAACTTGGACTATAGGTATATGCCAACCACGCCTGACTAGCTTTCTGTATTTTTAGTAGAGATGGGACTTTGCCATGTTGGCCAGGCTGGTCTCGAACTCCTGGGCTCAAGTGATACATCTGCCTTGGCCTCCCCAAGTGTTGGGATTACATGTGTAACCCACTGCACCCAGCCTATGAATGGATATTTCTAAGGTCACATAGCCAGTTATTAGCAGATCTAGAACTCTTGACATCTAATCAACTCTTTCTCATGGCTGGCTCTGCTTGGTTAGAAAACAATTTCACAGGAGAGGTGACATTTGAATTGGTCTTCAATAGCAAGCTTTTCTAAATGTTTAAAATGTGATTTCCCTTACAATATAGATTCTTGTTATACTTTTGGAGAACATTAACATTGGTGGTGAAGAAATGTGGGTAAGGCAGGATGAACCCATCCTTTACTCCCAGGCATACTGATGACTAATATATCTCAGAGTTCAGATAACTGCTGGGGTCTCATACTCACAGGGGAGCAGGTGTACATTGTATCAGCTGTAGGCCCAAGATGCATTTCTTGGGAAAATAGAGAAGCTTTCCCATTTAGTGTGAGAAAGAAACTCTTCTCTGTAATAACATAAATTCTTCAATGAAATGCTTATTTCTCATTATTTCAGTTGGGCCTGTTACTTGGTTTTGTGTTGCAGGGGAGTTGTTATGCTGAAGTGTTTAGTTCTTCTTCGAGATGAGCACAAGGCAATGGTACTGACTCAAAGAGGCTGGGCATGTAAGGCTGTGAAGAATAATGAGAATAACAATAGTAATTTTTTATTGGGTGCTGACCAACTGCTAGACTTGGGCTATGTGCTTTATATGCCATAATTTGTTTGATTATCATGATAACCCTATAACATGAATGCTATTATTGACAATACTTTAATGACTAGGTAACTGAGGCTTTGAGAGACTAATTTAACCAAAGCTCACAGAGAGAGTACAGGTTCAGTCTTTCTTATCTGAGATGCTTGGGACCAGAAATGTTTGGATTTCCACTTTTTTTCCAATTTTGAAATATTTGCATATATATAATGAGATATACTGGGGATAAGATCCAAGTATAAACACAAAATTTATTTATGTTTTATATATACTTTATACACAAAGGCTGAAGGTAATTTTATACAATATTTGCAATAAATTTGTGCATGCAGCAAAGTTGGTATACACTAAACCATCAGAAAGGAAAGGTATCATTATCCCAGAAACCCATGCGGACAGTTCATGGTTGTTTGGCATCACCATCATTCCTGACTCTGAATTTATATGCTACCAATAAGCAATCATTTTCTTATACTTATCCACACATAAGTAAAAAATATGGTATACCATTAATACAGTGAAAAAATATGAGTGTTCCAGGTAACTAAGCAGCACAGTAGCATCACCAGAATGCCTGCATCATCTGATAAACAAGAGCAACAACAAACAATGGCAGGTTTTCTGTCTCTGCCTACAAGGCTGTGTTTTGATGGAAAGGTCGCTCACTGCACGCTATCTTTTGTGTGTATGTGTGTGCGTGTGTGTATGTGTGTGTATGTATGTGTTTGTTTTAAATGAGAAGAAGCGTTAGAAGCAATTGAGGGACCAGGAAGTGGGATGAGGAGTCATGCTGCTGGATGGCTTTTTAAGTATGTTAATGGTTTCCTTCTTAGTCATTTGTCTCATTAACAATAGATTTTTGTCTTAGAAGTCTCTCTTTGATTTTCTAAACTTTGATTCATAACTGTTCTGTTATGAATGTATGTTGCTCTAGTCCTTTAATACACTCATCACATGTTTTCATCATGTTGTTTGTAGGCAATTTTTCTGCTGTGTTAACAACATCATCTTCATTGTCACTCTTAGGATCATCTTGATTCAGCACCATTTAGACGATTTCACCACAGGTCATTGAATGAGCAACTGAAGCCTCGTTATCCATGTTAAAAAATTCTTCAATATTCACTTCCTCCAACTTATTGGTGGACTGTGAAGGTATATTTTTTGCAAATGTAAGGAGGCCAGACATCATTTTTTTTCACTTAATATACAAGACCCTTCAAAGTCACTACCTTGTTCATTATCATCACTAAACACAGTCAGAGGCAAGAGATTGTGCCATGTGTGCACAGCTGTGGTTAGTCACTGAGTTCTAAGTGTTGGAAACAGCAAATACAGCATCCTTCATGCTGAACTCCTTTTGAAAACCTCTATATCCATGCCTCTGTTCACCGCTGCTAGCATTCTGTTCAAGGAAGAGTTTTTATATTTACTCTTAATTGATCTAAGGATAACCTGGTCATATGGCTGCTCATTGATTCAAAGTCACATTTAGGGGAAAGTACAAGGCATAGACCTTATTTTGATTGAGAATTTCAGCTGGAGGATGAGGAGAACAGTTGTCAAAGAATAACAAAATCTTGTAGTTATCATCTGGTCCAGCTTCCCGGCAGTGAGCACAGCTGGTACAAAATGTTTGTGAAACCAATCAGAAAAGATACGCCTGGTGGTCCATGCCTTCTTGTTAGCATAAAAATAGACTAGTAAGAAATTCACTCCTTGAAAACAGTGAGGACACAAGCTTTTTTCTACCATAGCAACCTTACAGTATGTATGTCTACTGCATTAGCACATCTCAGCACAGTCACGCTATCTTTGCATTCTTAATTCCTGTAGGGGCTGTCTCATCAGCTGTAGTCACTGCCTTTCTGGAGCAATAAAACCAAAACAATGGTTTTTCACCAGCCTCATAGACTTGTTCTGGTGTCAGATTTTCATCAACAATCACCTTGGCAAACTCATCAATGAATTTCTTCTTTGCTTTGTGATCAGCAGAAGTTTTCTCACCAGAAATCTTTAAAAATGTAATGCTTTATATTTTCTAAAATTTCAGTATACCTCTTGAATATTCATATCTCCCTTCAATTTTCATTTTGTTGTAAAATATTTTTGCTTGTTTCATGATTAGTATACCATGTGATTATGAAACATGTTCATTGTGATATTGATGGAACTACCCTTTCAAAACATGATTGAGATCTTCATTTTTAGCTTTATGCAGTGTTTTTCTGTTCATCATTAACTTCTACTGATTGCTTCAATACAACTTCAACAATTTATCATGTTTCCTCATGTCATATATAATGGTCATTTCCATACCATACTCTTCTGTAAGACGTTTCATGCTTAGACTGCTATCCAGTTTGTCTAACAGCTTGATTTTCTGTGTATAGATAAACAAAAATGCTCCCTCTTTTTCCTATCACTGTTACTCATGGGGTATCAGCAGGCCTTTTGACATTTTCTTTTTTTACACATAATTTCAACTATGAGTTTCAGGGGATACATGTGCAGGTTTGTTTACCTGGATATATTGTGTGATGCTAAGGTTTGTTTGATGAACAAATCTCCTTTTTGACATTTTCAACAATTTATATATACCACAGAGCAGAGGATAAGCAAAAAAAATCACAGTGAGTAATACATGTAGGAATTGGCTGTGTATGAGGCATCACGGGGAACCTGTCGTTGATGTGGCCAGTCTATGCGTGTGCCATTTCATTACCCTCTGAGGGCATGTTTGCATGGGGAGAGACGGCATGCACAAAAAAAGATCGATCATAGCGGAAGGGGGCTAGGAAGGTCTTTTTTTCTTGGGATGCTGAATAAACTGTGTGTTGTGAACCTGTGTTTTGACTGTGACCTGTCACACGACATCAAGTGTGGAATTTTGCACTTGTGTATATTGCAGTTCAAAAAGTTTCACATTTTGGGGTATTTCAGATTTCAGATTTTCAGATTAGGAATGCTCAATGTGTAGATGGAAATAGGATCTATTTAAGATCAATTTATGCTTTATGACGTACATCTCCTCAGACTCTGGAACTACAGCAAAGCCTGTGCTATTATATTATCAATAATGATTTATCTTTGCATCAACAGCAGTTCTTGTCTCTGAAGCACAAAGTCTTCTGAATCTAGGTCACTTGATTTTTTTAGGTTTTAGAACTTTTAATTTGCATATTTTAAAAATTGCGCAATCTAATAGTTAATATCATTTGATCAACAAAAAAAGGCATTCTTATTAAACTACTTTTAACAACCTTCAGGACATTTTGTATCAATTTAGTTTTTACTTTAGATTCAGTGGTTTTACTCAGCTTCTTACATCACCAACATGTAAGTACTTTTTCTCCCCTGGCAACCAGACAGGTAGATGGGAGAAGCAGATGATGACTTTGTTGTCAGTAGTTCTTTTTTCATGCAGAAAGAGCAGCACAGTCATTTCAGTTTGATCCAAATTCTTTGCATCTCACAAAATAAAATAGCTAAAAGAAGAAAAATAAGAAGGCAATGCCTGTGGAATATGAAGTACATATTCATAGCTCACAGCTCATTATTATTCACCTGTTTTCTTCTTTAAGTTCGTTTCTTTTGAAGGTGGTGGATTTATCTCCTGTGTTTCTGCCTTTTTCAGTCTCTGCTTATTGAGTGTCTTAATCTCAGCCATGTGCGGTTAGTCACACATGGTTGCAGAGAAAGAAGAGCTAGGAGTGCAAGGCTGTGGAATCCTATCTGAGCAGTGGCCACTGCCAAGTCTTCTTTGGCTTGGCTTGCTTTCTTTCCTCCCTCCCTCCCTCCCTCCCTTCCTTCCTTCCTTCCTTCCTTCCTTCCTTCCTTCCCTCATTTCTTTCCCTCCCTCCCTTCCTTCCTTCCTTCCTTCCTTTTCCTTCCTTCCTTCCTTCCTTCCTTCCTTTTCCTTCCTTCCTTCCTTCCTTCCTTCCTTCCTTCCTTCCTTCCTTCCTTCCTTCCTTCCTTCCTTCTTTCTTTCTTTCTTTCTTTCTTNCTTTCTTTCTTTCTTTCTTTCTTTCTTTCTTTCTTTCTTTCTTTCTTTCTTTCTTTCCTCTCTCTCTTTTCTTTTCTTTTTCTTTTTCTTTTTCTTTTCTTGTTTTTGAGACAGGGTCTCACTCTGTGGCCCAGTGACATGATCATGGCTCACTGCATCCTTGATCTCCTGGGCTCAAGTGATCTTCCTACCTCAGGCTCCCGAGTAGCTGTGACCACAGGTGCATGCCACCATGCCAGCTTATTTTATTTATTTTATTTTATTGTGGAGACAGTGTCTTACTCTGTTGGCCAGGCTGGAGTGCAGTGGCATGATCTTGGCTCACTGCAGCCTTCATCTCCTGGGATCAAGTGGTCCTCCTACCTCAGTCTCCTGAGTAGTTAGGACACAGGCACATGCCCACATCCCACCATAGCTGGCTTTTTTTTCTTTTTTTGAGACAGGGTCTCACTATGTTGCCCAGACTGGTTTTGTACTCCTGGGCTCAAGTGATCCTACTGCCATGGCCTCCTAAAATGTTGGAATTACAGGTATGAACCACTGCACCCAGCCAGCCTTCTTTGACCTTTGAGTACCTGCTCCTCAGCTGAGAAACTGGAAAGAATAAACATAAAAAATCTTAGTCAATTTAAGACAATGAGCTGTATTTACTGCCTTTCTTACTGTTAAGTACTGACTTTGTACACAGTAAATGTGTAGGTCTACTCGTATAATGATCTCAGTCTTTTTTTTCTTAACAATTGCACATCTTTTCTTCATCAACTTCATACTTGGGATTTTTACCCAAATGACACTCTCAGCCACAAAGTCAAGGGTGTATGCTCATGTTTTCATTATGGACCACAACTAATCTAGGTTGGCACCTGACAGAGGAAAGAGAATTTGAAACATGGATCAAAAGCTAATTGGGAAAATATTACCCTCCCTCTTGGTAGTGCCAGGAACAATACCACCATTTCATTAGCCACCATGGCTAATGAAAACACAGCTAACAGGTCTTATGGTGCAGCCTCAGCAGTCTACTTGATTTGTTCCTGGATGAATAGGCAGAAAAAAATAGAGGAAAAGTGATAATGGAGGTACTAAATGCTAACCTCCCAGGTTTCTTAATGACTAAAACCCATACTCTTTGCCAAAGGTTTGTAAACGGTCATCACTATATTTAAATAAAGGCACAGTGCATGTGTAACACAGCTCTCCACTGAGAAAGACAATTTTTAGTGAGAAATTGCTTCAGACCTTCATGAATGGTGGTATTGCTCCTGGCACTACCAAGAGGGAGAGTAATATTTTCCCGATTAGATTTTGGTCCATGTTTCAAATTCTCTTTTCTCTGCCAGGTGCCAACCTAGATGAATATTCATCCAAGCTATTTATGCTTCTTTAATTTTCATGAAAAGGAGAGGAAAAAAACACATTTTCAAAGGCATTTGTACAAGACAGAGTATTTATATCCCAGCAATGAAACTGAATATTTGACATTCCTGCCTTTGAAAGTTGTGCGGCTTCCCTCCTGAGTGATTTGGCTTTCCTTCATCTTCCCTCTCTATTGTTTAAGATTGAATTTCATTCTATTGCATTTCATTTCCTTCATTATGCAGTGCAAGTTACCTTTCCAGCCATTACTAGCCTTGATTTTCCTTTGACTTATCTTAAGTTTTTTTTAACATGCTCTACAAAACAATTGATAGACTTGAGGTCCTTCTGTTTAAGGGTAAAGGACCTAGTAAAAGGTTTTACTTGTTTGTTTCCCCTTCTCTTTTGAACATCAGTTCAGCTGAAGAGGGCACAAGCTAGAATACGTTGGGAAAGAATTTAGCATAGGAAGAATTGAATGAATATGCAGAACTACAGAGAGATTAAGAATAAGGAAATATCAGGTATGACAAAGGGTGGCCAGCCCTTTGTGCTTTTATATTCTCTTGTTTTAGATGACCAAAGTTTCGCTTGCCCCATTATACTTCTCTAACAAACTATTGCTCTGAAGAAATTGGCTGGGTCAGTGGCTCACACCTGTAATCCCAGCACTTTGGGAGGCTGAGGCAGGCGGATCACAAGGTCAGGAGATGGAGAACATTCTGGCCAACATGGTGAAACCCTGTCTCTACTAAAAATGCAAAAATTAGCTGGATGTGGTAGTACATGCCTGTAGTCTCAGCTACTCAGGGGGTTGAGGCAGGATAATCACTTGAACCTGGAAGGAGGAGGTTGCAGTGAGCTGAGATTGCACCACTGCACTACAGCCTTGTGACAGAGTGAGACTCCATCTTAAAAAAAAAAAAATTGATGATGGGTCATCCAAATCCATGCAATATCCTCAATTCTGTTTTTTTCTTTTTTTTTCTTTATGGCACTCTGAGCAGTTTCATTGTCCACTGAGTAAGCAAAGCCCAGCCCAGAGTCAGTGTCTATTCTTTTCAAGACCCATTTGTAGCAGCCTGCCCCCCTGCCACCTGGGGCTACAAGCATTACTCTCATTTGCTAGCAGTGTTCAGGAGCTTCCCATCAGAGAATCTGCCTCACAGCCATTGGTAGACCCTGTCTCTCTTGCTGAGAAACAGAACGATTTTTACTAGCATTATGTACCTGAGATGGTACGAAAAGATAATGTCTAGATTAAGCTCATCTCTGCACTGCTGCAGTGACCCATATCCACTGTTTTCATGAACCCTCGTGGCCACACCAAGGGAGCACACAGGGATATCTACTTGTTGATTCCAGTCACCTACCAAAACTGGAAGGGAGTTCTTCTAATGGGCATTGACTTGGTCTTCTTTATTGTAGCCCTCAAATTTCCATAGGTTGGGAGGCTGAGGTGGGTGGATCACTTGTGGTCAGGAGTTTGAGACCAGTCTGGCCAACATGATAAAACCCTGTCTCTACTAAAATTACAAAAATTAGCCAGGTGTGGTTGTATGCACCTGTAATCTCAGCTACTTGGGAAGCCGAGGCAGGAGAATCTCTTGAACCTGGGAGGCAGAGGTTGCAGTGAGCAGAGATCATACCACTGCACTCCACTCTGGGTGACAAAGCAAGACTGTGTCAAAAAAAATTTCCACTGGGCCATGTTCCATCTGGTAATCCCTTTAATGGGCCAGGTTTCCATTGCCCTTCTGCCTAACCACATGGCCAAGCCTTGGTCACTGCCCAAAAGTCAGTAAAAACGCAAACACATGGGCTTCTACCACTGTTCAATTCTCCATTACTATTAGAAAAACAGCATGCAATTCAGCCCACCAAGGTGATCTGTTTTTCCTTCTTTGCTTAAAGTAGCGGCCTTCCAAACAGAATTTTGTCCATTTATTTTGGACCTGCCATCCACGAGCCAAGCAGCCCTTGCTTGGTTTGTGACTTGGGAGCTGTTTTTCTGGTGCTATAGAATCCAACAGTTTCTCAGACAGTGCCAGAGTCAGTCCTAGGGGAAAAGATACTCTCTGCTCAAGAGCATCCCATCTTTACATTTCCTAGGTAGCACGATCCTTTATAAACCATTTCCATCTTATTGTAGAACTCTTCTGGGTACTGCCATCCCCATTAGAATGTTTCTCTGACATCAACCGAGGCAGCATGAAGGGTGTCATAGGGGTAGCTTCAGCTAATGTTTCACAGCAAGACAGTAAATGCCCCTCAAGTTGAAATTCTCTAGTCCAAGGTTTCAGTAGTCACTTCTTCTTCTTCTTTTTTTTTGAGACAAAGTCTCATTCTATCATCCAGGCTGGAGTGCAATGGTGCGATCTCGGCTCACTGCAACCTCTGCCTCCCCGGTTCAAGCAATTCTCCTGCCTCAGCCTCCTGAGTAACTAGGATTATAGGTGCCTGCCACTGTGCCTGGCTAATTTTTGTATTTTTAGTAGAGACGGGGTTTCACCATCTTGGCCAGGCTGGTCTTGAACTTCTGACCTTGTGATACACCCGCCTAGTCATTTCTGAGAGCTGCACACAAGATTTTGCCTTAAGCTCAAGTAAACATGCCACAGAGGGCTATCAACTGGAGAATTTGTCCCTGCAAGCACTCTAGCATTTACTCTGCACTGTGTGGGCTCTGGCAATCTTATTGGTTCCCATTAGCAGTTCAGTTAATATTACTCAAAGGGTGAATTTAGATGCTTTCTATTTTACAAAACTAGGTAGGAGAAACATTTTCAATAAGATACAATGTTCGTTCTCATGATACAATCAGATAAATGAGTTGCAACCACTTCACATGAAGGTATTCAAATATATCAATTGACATAATCCTATCAGCTCTTCCATTTTTAAGTTCTAGTTTCAGGAACTTCTCTTCTCTATCGCCAAACCACTTTACACTCTTTTGTGCAAAGGGCTTTGGGTCCTCAACCAGGGGTTGAGCCAAAGGACCTTGGCTTTTTTGGTCAATCTTTGTCTTGATAATCTGCCCAAGTATTGCCCCAGGCAATTTCAGATCAGATTTCTCATTGTAATCTCTGCCTTCTGCTTTTTAAATTTCTCCAAACTGGGGAAAATATAGCAAACTGGTTTGGGGACCTTTAATGTTGAGGGACCAGCAGAGGTTCCTGTTGATTCACCCAACATTCAATAGCGTTGTATTAGGACCTTTGTTTTAACCCCAATCAATTTCCATTTTATTGATTCAATTTCTTTATAACCATCTAAAGATTTCCACCCTCTTGGGATAAATTCCATGACTCTCCTCTTTCTTTTTCCTCTCAGTTTCACCCATCAATGTTTTTTTTACTCACCTTATTTATTAATAACTGTTTAAAAAATTTCCACCTTCCTGAGACCAGTCCTTTGACTCTCCCTTTCACCTTTCCCCATTCCTTTGTTAACTAACCTAAGGTTTTTTTTAACTATAAGACTCATGAGGGGAAGCTGAAACAGTAAATTTGGTAAGTCTTCTGGAACTGTTGTTCGATTCTGTAGGAGTAATGTCACATAGGGCGCTCAGGTAGAAGGGGCTCCCTTAGTTATAGCATTTACCATAACCTGGGTAATGAGCATATTCTGCAGAGGAGTAACCCTGTCATCATAAAGCCAGTCTCATTGCATTCAAAGCATATCAGCTGCCTTCTCTGGGATGTTCCAGTTGGCATTTATTGGTAGAGTTGGATAGCCCCCTTTCTCAGGGTAAATACATCTTACAGTGGCTTTTATCCAGTTTATTAGGCTGGCTGTTCCCTCAGGAATAATCTTCTGTGTATCTAGATCATATATACCCAACTGTGATTGTTTATTGGTAAGCTGTAGGTCCTGTATCAACTCAAACATGCTCCACTCTGCAGCATTAAAAAAAAAAAAAAAAAAAAAAAAAAAAAAGAGATACTTCCCTTAAATTAGCTACTCTCATAATCCATTTTCATAAAGGCTCCTTAGGAAGCTGATGACACTAATCTCCAAAATGGAACAATTCTTTACACCATACTCTCTGTTTTCAGTAGTTATTTAGTTTTGCCCTTCCCTTACATTGACTATCTTCTTTGTAACCACAGGTCTCAAAGATACTTTCTGTTGTTGCTGCATAATTCTGCCCTTGGTGATGGGGCTGTGAGGCTGGTGGACTAAGCCCAGGCTGACTGAAATCTGAGCTTCGTCTAGCATGAAGGTCCAACCCAGTATTCTCTTTTGATTTCATTTTAGCTCTTACAGATAACAGTAATCAAGAGATTACTGTTAAATTTTTTTTCTATTAGTTTGCATTTCCTTATGCATTCAGTGAACTAGCTCCCTGGGACCCTGGGAATTAGATTCTTTTTTTTTTTTTTTTTTTTGAGACGGAGTTTCGCTCTTGTTACTGAGGCTGGAGTGCAATGGCGCGATCTCGGCTCACCGCAACCTCCGCCTCCTGGGTTCAGGCAATTCTCCTGCCTCAGCCTCCTGAGTAGCTGGGATTACAGGCACGCGCCACCATGCCCAGCTGATTTTTTGTATTTTTAGTAGAGACGGGGTTTCACCATGTTGACCAGGATGGTCTCTATTTCTTGACCTCGTGATCCACCCTCCTCGGCTTCCCAAAGTGCTGGGATTATAGGCGTGAGCCACTGCTAGATTCATTCTTTAATTCCACTGATAGCTTTTACCTTTAGTAACTCATCTCAACACAGCTGCAGCTTTATACCTTGGGCGACCACACGGCCACTCAGGAATCAAAGATTTGTTATCTCCCACCCTTTTATCCTTTCTCTTCCCAAACCATGTGCTCGCATGAGTAAAGGCCATTCCAGCAAATCCTACTTTAGACGCCAATAGTTCAGGGAAAAACTCTCAAACTGTCTTTCCTCTACTATCACACCACAACAATCAACACAGAAGATTTCTATGAGCAAATGTGTGGGGGATTTTTCACCACACACCAAGCAGCAAACACTAGCTGGGTGTCCTGCAATTCAGTTACAACACTATCTACCTTGATGTAGCATTGCATTCCATGGGTTGAGGGCTCAGCCCCCAAACTGCCCCCCAGACACATAAGAGCCACAAGTCCAGGCCTCTGAAACTTCTGACTGACTGGCTTCAAGTGGGGATTCACGTGACCCTCTCTTTGCATTTGATTAATTTTCTGGAGTGGCTCACAGAACTCAGGGAAACACTCACATTTACTGGCTATTTTAAAAGATATTGCAAAGAAGATGCAGGATGAGGTATGGGGGAAGGGGCATGGGACTTCCATGCCCTCCCTGGGCACACCACTCTCCAAGAACCTCCACATGTTCAGCTGTCCGTAAGCTCCAAGCAGTGGCTCTGAATTCCATATGCAGATTAGAATCTTTTTAGAGAATTGACAGAAAGCAGATGCTTAGTCCTGCAGCAGACCAATTAAATCAGATTCCCTGGGGCTATGACCACTGCTCTGTATTTTTAAAAATATCCTCAGGCAACTCTAATGTTCAGCTAGGGTCCATGAATTACTACCCTGGTAAGAAACTTACTATGTGACAAAGGCCACATATTTCTTAGAGTTGGATGTTGGCTTTTAGAAGTCGATATTCAATATAAATAAACAATCAAGGGCCATCAGAAATTTGAGAAAGGCCTTCAACCTGAAGGAGAAAAACCAAGACAAACAACATGAAACAAATAAAACAAAACAATGGTTGATAGTACCCAGAGAGAGATTCCCAGAATTATTGCATTCAAACAAAAGAATATCATACAAGAAAAACATACAATCAGATAATAAGTAGCTTTTAAAAATTAATATAGAATCCTTGGGAGGGGAGGGCTGGTTCCTATCATTTACAATATAGCAAATTTAGTATACTGCAAAGGAATCTGTTGTAGAAACATAGAAGAAAAGAGGAAAAACCAACACAGCCTTTGCATTTTAATCTTAATAGAGAAAACCCTGCATTGCCGAAAAAGATTAAACATGCAAGAACAAAATGCATCCCAGTTTTGACATTATGCCCTTCTCAAATCTACTACATGTGAAACTTGGTTATTCTAGGCTCTCACATTCCAATGCAGTAGCCACCAGCCACATGTATATTTTGAGCACCTGAAATGTGGCTAGTCTAAATTGAGATGTTCAGTAAGTATAAAATACACTCACAGGTTTGAAGATTTGGTATAAGATCTGTAAAATAGCCAATGAATTTTCTATATTGATTGAAATGATAATATTTTAGATATATTGGGTTAAACAGAATGAATTATTAAAATTGAAAAAAAAGTTATAGGAAATAGACTGATCACTGTGGCTTATGCCTATAATCCCAGCTACTAGGGAGGCTGAGGTGAGAGGACCACTTGAGCCTAAAAGTTTGAGAGCAGACTTTTTATCATAAGCACTGAATGGTAAAAGAAAATACTATCAATATCTTGTGGGAAAGTGATTTTCAGCCCAGCCAAATGAATACATTTTGGTACATTTGGCTAAAAATCGTATTTTCATATATTATTTCTTTGGGAGTCACTTAAGGATGTTTATCAGCAAAATGAAGTAAACCAAGGTGGAAGATGTGATACTCAAGAAAAAAGAAATGGACCAACCTAGAAAATTAGTGAAAGGAGATCTCAGTTGCATTACTCTAGAAAACAGAAGTCCAGATTACAACAGAAGGATAAAGGGGTTCAGGAAGTATGTTTCTGGAGGACAGATGAACCCTAAAATAATTTTTTGATTAGGTGAAGATATTGAAAAAAAAATGAAAGTCAGTAAACTGACTTGAAAACTATGACCATATAGCGAGACAAAGCAATTGAAATGTACCCAGAATTCAACTGGATCTAATTTTGAGGGTCATGTAGTCCTACAATAGGGTGTACGTAAAAAGAATGTAGGTTTCCATTAAGTTTACCAGTCTTTTCACTCAGGTAAAATTTACATGCCTTACAAGCCAGAGATGCAATTTCAAAGCTATCAATTTGAGTGGAGTTACAGCTATATTAATGTATGCTTTGATTGAAGAATTAAATAATATAATAGAACTACCTAACTCTTTTAATGCTATAAATACTGTTCAGTGCTTTGCATCAGTGTTCCCAACTGGCACCCTAGCCAAAGTCTGATGATTTTATGTAACCTCAAGCACAAGAAGGCAATCCCAAAAGTTCCTTGAGATGACATAATAGCTTGATAAGTGAGTTGTAAGAATATTTACCATGAATGTCTGTATCTCTGAATCTCATTGCCATGCTAAATGTGTGACTAAAAATAGCCTTAGTTAACTTTGAAGTTGTTTTTTAAGAAGAAGAGTATAATTAACCATGAGAACATAAATAATTAAGTATAGAATTGATAAAAAAATAAAGTCTTTTAAAATTTTATTTAAAAAATTTTATTTTTTAAACTGACAGGTTAAATTGTGTGTACATATCATGTACAACAGGGTGTTTTGAAGCTCAGGCATACCTTGAGGATATTGCAGGCACAGTTCCACAACAGCACAGTAAAGTGACTAATGTAATAAAGCAAGTCACAGTTTTTTAAAATTTTGCCCGGCATATAAAAGTTATGTTTACATTATACTACAATCCATGAGGTATGCAATAGCATTCTGTCTAAAAAACAGTGTACATACCTTAATTTGAAAATACCTATTGCTAAAAAATGCTAATCGTTATCTGAACCTTCAGCGAGTCATAATCATTTTCCTCGTGGAAGGTCTTGCTGATGTTGATGGTGGCAGACTGATCAAGGTGGTGGTTGCTGAGGGTAGGGGTGGTTGTGACAATTTCTTAAAATAACAGTGAAGTTTGCCATACCCGTGGACTGTTCCTTTCACAGAAGATTTATCTGAACTATGCAATGCTGTTTGATAGCATTTTAAACACAGTACAACTTTTTTTGAAATTGGAGTCAATCCTCTTAAACCCTGCCACTGCTTAATAACTAAGTTTAAGGAGTATTCTAAATTTCTTGTTGTCATTTCTACAATGTTCATAGCATCTTCACCAAGAGTGGATCCCTTCTCAAGAAACCACTTTCTTTGCTCCTTCATCAGAAGCAACTTGTTATCTGTTAATGTAATATCATGATGTTGTAGGATTTAGCCAGTTCCTCAGGCTCCACTTCTAATTCTAGTTCTCTTAGTATTCCCACCGCATCTATAGTTACTCCCTCCAATAAAGTTTTGAACCCCTCAGTCATCTCTGAGAGTTGGAATAAACTTTTTCCAAACTCTTGTTAATATTGATATTTTAACTTCCTCCCATAAAATACAAGTGTTCTTAATGCTATCTAGAGTGGTGAATCCTTTCCAGGTTTTCAATTTACTTTGCCCAGATCCATTGGAGGCATCACTAAGGCTATAGCTGCTGTAGCCTTATCGCAGCCACTTTGTAATGGCAGCTATAGCCTTATAAAATGTATTTCTTAACTAATGAGACTTGAAAATAGAAATTACTCTTGATCCACAGGCTGCAGAATGGATGCTGTGTTCGCAGGCCTAAAAACAATATTCATTTCCTTGTATATCTCCATCAGAGCTCTTGGGTGACCAGGCACATTGTCAATGAGGAGTAATGTTTTGATAGCAATCTTTTTTTTCTGAACACTAGATCTCAACAGTCAGATTAAAATATTCAATCAACCATGGTGTAAACAGACGTGCTGCCATCCAGGCTTTGTGGTTCCATTTGCAGAGCACAGGCAGAGTAGGTTTAGTATAATTATTAAGGGCTATAGGATTTTCAGAATGGTAAATAAGCATTGACTTCAACTTAAAGTTACCAGCTGTATCAGTTCCTAATGAGAAAGTCAGCCTGTCCTTAGAAGCTCTGGAACTAGTCATTGACTTCTGCTCTCCAGCTATTAAAGTCCTAGATGGCATCTTCTTCCAGTAGAAGGCTGTTTCCTCTATATTGAAAATATGTTGTTTACTCTTGCTACTGTCATCAATGATTTGAGATCGATCTTCTGGTTAATTTGCTGCAGTTTGTACATCAGCACATACTGCTTCACCTTGCACTGTTATGTCATGGAGATGGCTTCTTATTTTAAACCTCATGAACCAACCAACCTCTGCTAGCCTTAAACTTTTCTCCTATGGCTTTCTGATCTCTCTCAGCCTTCACAGAATTGGAAAGAGTTAGGACCTTACTCTGGATTACACTTTGGCTTAAGGGAATATTGTGGCTGGCTTGACCTTCTGTCCCTACCACTAAAACTTTCTCCATATCAGCAATAAGGTTGTTTTGCTCTTTTTTTTTTTTTTTAACATAGGGATTTGCTCTGTTGCCCAGGCTGCAGTGCAGTGGTACGAACATGACTCGCTGCAGCCTTGGCCTCCTGTGCTCTAGCAATCCTCCTGCCTCAGCCTCCCAAGTAGCTGGGACCCACAGGTGCACACCCCTACACTTGGCTAATTTTTTTAAAAAAATTGTAGATACAGGATCTCACCATGTTGCCCAGGCTGATCTGGAACACCTGGGCTCAAGCTATCCTCCCACTCCAGCCTCTCAAAGTGTTGAGCTTACAGGCATGAGCCATCATGCCCAGCCTGTTTTGCTTTCTTATCTTTTTGTGTTCACTGGAATAGTGCTTTTAATTTTCTTCAAGACCTTTTCCTTTGCATTCACAACTTCACTAACTGGTATAAGAGGCCTAGCCTTTGGCATATCTTGGTTTTGATATGCCTTCCTCACTTAATGCTTAATCATTTCTAGCTTTTGACTTAAAGTGAGAAACAAAGTTCTTCCTTTTACTTGAACACTTCGAGGCTATCGTAGGGTTATTATTTGGCCTAATTTCAATATTGTATCTCAGGGAATAAGGAAGCCCAAGGAGAATAGGTTGGTGGAATAGTCAAAACATATACAATTATTAAGTTCACTGTCTTACATGGGCATGGCTCATAGCACCCCAAAACAATTTCGATAGTAACATCAAAGATAGCTAATCACAGGAGAAAGAAAAGATGGCCGTTTAGGAACAGCTCAGGATTGCAGCTCCCAGTGAAAGCGCAGAGGGTGAGTGGACGCCGTGTTTTTATTGCCCACAGACTAGGAAATTCCCGGGCAGAGGTGCTCCACGGTCACCAGCGCGGCTGTTTCGGCCAGTGCGGCTGTGCCGGCCAGTGCCGGCCAGCGCCGGCCAGCGCC
>NW_016107352.1:4411133-4428451 GCF_001604975.1 Cebus imitator | reverse complement strand
AAAAAAAAAAAAAAAAAAAAAAAAAAAAAAAAAAAAAGATAGCTAATCACAGATGATCATATAGATAACGACAGATTATTACTATGTCTGTTACTATGATAACAGACATCATAACAATTTACAAATTTGAAATATTTTGAAAATTACCAGAATGTGACAGAGACACAAAGTGAACACATACTGTGGGGGAAAATGGTGCTGATAGCCTTGCCCGATGCAGGGTTGCTACAAATCTTCAATTTGTAAAAAACTCAGTATTTGGAAAGCACAATAAAACCAGAAATGCCTCTCCCCCATCTATAAATGTGTATATATAAAGATATATATACATGTATGTGTATACATATATATGTGAAGATTATATATATACACATACACACATTGTGGAATGGTGAAACTAGCTAATTAACAAATGTATTCCCTCACATCATTATCATTTTTGTGGTGAGAACACGATATCCACTCTCTTTGTGTAAAAGTAAGGTCTTAACTGAAAAGATAATTGTCTTCTTTTGTGGGAAAGCATCAGAAAAGAATCAAGTCTCAGAGCATTACTTTGTTTTTTGCATTAAGGAATTCACTCACATTTAGAATTCTATCTGCTTGTAAAAGTGACAGTGGTGTCACACTAATTTGAAATTTATAGTTGAGTACTTGAATTAGACTTTTTTTTTTTTTGAGAAGAGATCTCACTCTGTCACCCAGGGCTGGAGTGCAGTAGTGCAATCATAGCTCACTGCAATCTAGAACTCCTGGGCTCAAGTGTCCTTTCTGTCTCAGCCTCCTGAATAGCTAGGACTACAGCCACCATGCGAAGCCTAGACTGATTTTTGTTTTTGTTTTTTGTGGGTTTTTTTTTTTTTTGACAGAGTCTTGCTCTGTGGCCAAGACTGGAGTGCTCTTGCTCTGTGGCTGAGACTGGAGTGCAGTGGCATGATCTCAGGTCACTGCAACCTCCATCTGTTGGGTTCAAGCAATTCTTGTGCCTCAGCTTTCCAAGCAGCTGGCACTGCAAGCGAGCACCACCATGCCCAGCTAATTTTTTTTTTTTTTGTATTTTTAATAGAGACAGGGTTTTGCCATGTTGCCCAAGCTGGTCTCGAACTCCTGAGCTCAGGCAATCCGCTTGCCTCGGCCTCTCAAAGTGCTAAAATTACAGGCTTGAGCCACTGTGCCTGGCCTAGACTGATTTTTGAAATAAAATCTTACAAGTTTATGTACAGTATGGAATATTTAAGAAAGCTCAAAATTCACCATATTTATGAACTTTATTTACTAAATTTATAAAAGTTGCTTAGTTGGAAATATTTTATTTTACACTAAATAACTGATAGTTAATATTGAATTTATAATAAAATTGAAATATTCGTTTAATTATCTAAATTCGTAAATGGAACAAACATTATTCAAAAGTAAGGTTAAAAGTCATTGTGTAAATATGCTAGACTTGTAAATAGAAATTAAGATTTGTAATTTAAAAGCCTAAGGAAAAACTAAGTTTATGAATTTTAACTTAGCTATAGTGTATCAATCATATACTTTTAAAAATAAAACAAACCTCTGAATACACTTTTCTGTGAAAAAGAATAAATGATCTCAAGGGCATTAGAAATCTCACATTAGAAATGAAGACTTTTTTTTTTTTAAATAAGAAGAAACAATAAGGCAATGTAAGTCTTGGAAAAACTGCAAAAAGAACAAAAACAGAAATGTTATCTTAATGATTGTTCTGCATTGGAAAATATGCATATGGGTCATAAGACTGTACACTTTTTTTGTGTTTTTTAACTCCTAGAACAATGTATTGACAGAACATAGGAGACTTGATTATGTTTACAGAATAGAATACATGTTATTAATCTTGACTACAGAATTAGGAGTAAGGAGGACAGAAGTTAAGAAGGGTGACGGAAGTTAAGAGGCAAAGGTAGGGTGGAAGAGGCGCCAGAGAGAAGAATAGGAAGGCCAGTAGCTCAATATTACTAAATGGCAAGTAAAAAAATCTCTATTTGGCTGTGTGCAGTGGCTCACTTCTGTAATCCCAGCAGTTTGGGAGGCCGAGGAAGGCGAATCATCTGAGGTCAGGAGTTTAAGACCAGCCCGGTGAACATGGTGAACCCGTCTCTACTAAAAATACAAAAATTAGCTGGGTGTGGTGGCACGTGCCTGTAATCCCAGCTACTTGGGAGGCTGAGGCAGGAGAATTATTTGAACCTGGGAGGTGGTGGTTGCACTGAGCTGAGATCATGCCACTGTATGATGGGGCAACAGAGTGAGACTCTGACTCAAAAAAATAAAAAAAAAAATCTCTGTTTAGAGTTCTTACAAGAGGAATCCAGGTAGTATGCAATGGTACCTAGTGAAGAAAGAAGGAAATTATATGAATTGGCAAAGTGAGGGTATAGGAGGCAGGTGATTCTGGAGTGCTGTGAATCTTCATCAGTCATAGCAGGAAGTTAATACAAAATATTGAGAATTGATAAAACAAAGATCTCATTAAGCATATTAAAGATGCTTAATAATAAAATATGCATATCGATAAATGCATACAACATATTTATATTAATATTGCACATGGTATAAAATATTAATACCTGTTAATAAATATGCATATTAAGAAAATATAAATACACAAATATTTGTAAATGTGCTATAAAGACAATGAAACTGAAGCAAATAGCTAGGAACTGAGCCTGGTGAAAGAAAGGGATGGGCTGGGGAATGTTGCCTGGAACCAGCATGTACATTTATTCCTTTGGTAAACAAATGTTAAAAGTTGTTATTGACAAAGAAAAGTGATAGAAAAATATTTTCTAATTATACCCCTTTCTAATTATACCTTAAAGCCCTCCTTCTACCTATTTTACAAAATTTTTTTTGGTATAAAGGAATATTGGATTGTTCAACTTTTTACACGTTTATATGAGTTTAGAAAGATAGTGAATGTTTAAGTAGGTATAAGAAGAGAAAGAAGGTTATTTTTAAGTGTCATTATTATGATATAAGATGACCAGGAATATATGTAGCCACTCTGATTATCTGGGCAACAGGGACAAGCCATAGCCTGCCATCATGAGTAATAGCAGCAGTGATTGAAGGATGGAAGCCTAGTCCACATGTGCTCATATATCCCATGATTGGAATGAAAAGAAATATCGAAGTCTAAGCAAGAATTCTTAGTTATGCTATTGGATATGTGTTCCTTCCAAAAATATTTAAAACTGGAAAATTAGAAATGATCATAGACAACATACCTTGGGAACTCTTTCCTCGGCAGCAAATCAGACAGCACATTAACAAATCTTTTCTGTTTTTATAGTTAAAACAACCAACTGAAGGTTTGTTTTGACTTCGAAGGATTCTTAAAATAAAATTCATGTTCTATGTTTCTGTTTGCATCTTTTATAAAATTTGTCAAAGCAGTCCATTTTTTGAAGAGAGAAAAATTACTATTTCTTTTTACTTTTTTGAGAAGCGTTAATTTTATTCTACAGTTGAGACAAGAAAAGATAAAAATAATAGTTCTATATTCCCTTTGGTACACTGTCTTCCAAGTCACAAAAGAAATGGGCAAGTTAATGGATGCTGGGGGCCACAAATTTTTCTATACTTCCTGTGGGCTGACTCTGCTTTTAGTCCCTGGGTAATTTTAACTAATCTAGCAAAATTATATTGTCCTTTCTAATATCAACTCTCAATCTCAGCCTGTAGATTTAATGTATTTAAAGTGATGCCTTCATTGAGAGTAGAGAGAGGCTGCTTTTATCTGATACCTAAATTACCCTGTGAAATGTGGTGATGCTAACCACCCTCATATGTCCTTCATCTTTCTAGCCTCATTTGTGATTTGGACAAATTTAACTGTTTGGAGTTCTCTTCAAACAGCTCTGGATAGGTAGATGCAGCTATGACCTCGCATGGCTAGTGATTTCTCTCCCAGTATTTCTTTTCACTCAAGAAATATTTTTAACACCTATAATGTGAGAGTGACTAGGGATATTGTAAGTGGACAGACAGTGTCCTTACCTTGATGGGGCTTATATTTTAGTTGGGAGACCAAAAACAAACAAGCAATAAATAAATGAACACGTGGAACAAAAATGATTACAGATTGTGATAAATACTTTTGAGGAAATAAAAAGTGTTGTGATGGCTCAGTGTTTAACGACGGTTTTTTGAGGATATTTTTGTTGTACACAAAAGGTCAAGAGCAGACTGACATGTAGAGTTAGATGAAGAGTGCTGTAGATAGAGAAGACAGCAGGTGCAAGGGTCCTATGGCCAATGAGCCACTAGTTCACAGTGAACATGGGAATCATGGTACACAGTGTGGTTGGAACGGTCAGGAAGAGCTCTAGATTATGTGGAGTCAGTCCACAATATGGAGTTGGGGCATGACTTTCTGCATCATGGGAGACACTGAAGAACCACTGCAGGGGTACATTAGTGCCTCTCTCCTCCCTCTCCCTCCTATGCTCTCCTGCCCTGTGGTGTGCTTTTCCATCTAACATCCAGTGTTTAACTCCTAACTGCTGCCAGGCTGCTGGAGCAAATTTGCTGTTAAACACAGAGACCTGGAAGTAAGTGCCTAAGAATGTATGCCTCACCCATCCCACAGCACCAGACCCAGGACTGCAAAATAAGAGGTCATGAAAGCCTGGCTCCCTTGCTTTAAGTCCAACTAGGACGATTCCGAGTAGAGGAGTAGATAATACTTCAGAGATTGCTGTGGGATTAGGCAGAAGCCACACTCTTTAGGACTGTGCCTGAGATCTCACCCTTGCTTGACTTTCCCCGCTTCCCTGCTTGCTTCCCCCATTCTCACCTGGGAACATTTCCCTGACAAACCCCTTGTATGTGAATCCTGGCAGACTGTCTTCTGAGGAATTCAGCCACAGGAAATCACTCTGCTGCTATTTAGAGATCATTTAAATCCCACTTCAGCCCCTTAGTAGCTGTGTGTCCTTAGACAAACTACTTAACCTCTCCATGTCTGTTACTTTCATACAATCATTCAATACAATAATTCAAAGAATATTTGCTGAATGCCTACTATGTGCTAGGCACTGTGCTAACACTGCAAATTGAAATGAGCCAAACAGACAAAAATCCCAGTACTTGTGAAGCTTGCATTCTAGAGTGGAAAACAAAATGAAACAACAACCAAAATATAATAAATAGGTTCATCAACAAACAAGTAATATAGTACTCAAGAAGATGATCATTGTTAGGGAAAACATAGAGCAGAATAGAAAGAACAGGGAATACCATGGAGATGAGGGTGAGTATTATAATTTTTAAAAGATGGTCTCTTTGGGAAGATGTCATTGAGGCAGATAAAGTAGCTAGCACAGACTCTGGGGCAGGTGGCATGCCTGTTGGGTTTGAAGGACAATAGGGAGGCTAGGGAGGTTGGAGTGAAGTGAGAAAAGGAAATGCAGTAGCAGGTGAGGTCATGGGAACAGAGAGTCAGATCCTGGAGCGTCTGATAGGCCATGTTAAAGACTTTGGCTTTTAGTCTCAGAGAGACTGGGTATCACTGAGGATTTTTTAAGAGAGCAGTGACTTAATCTGATTTAAGGTTTTAAGCAGTTACCCTGGCTGCTGTGTTGTGAACCATGGGGCCTAAGTGGGACAAGAATGCACAAGAATTAAAAGTAGGATCTGCATTAAAGGGTTGAGGGGATTAAGCCAGTTAGCATAAATAAGTATTCAAAAAATCTTAGCTATTATCACTCTTTAGTGCTATCTTTAGTAGCAAGTACAGTGATTTTGTTGAAAACTCCTTCTGCCCAATGTCTCTTTGATGGAGATCTGAATATTTACTCACTGTTTTTCAGAAAAAAAATGCAAATTAAATTGGGGCCTGACAGAGAGAAGAAAATTTCCCCTGATTTGTGGCTCAAGAGTACATTTAATGGAGTGGATGAGCTTACCAGATCTTGATAGCAGGTATATGTTGTACTTTGAGATCACTGGGAAGAAAGAGTGACTTAGATTCTAGGTTAAAAAGGAAGGGGGGAGCATTGTGGGCAAACTTTGCTTATTTCATATTTTCCTAGGTAAAGTTTAGTTTGAACAAGCCAATGATTTAGTTAGATCATACTTAGAGCAAAAAACAAATTACTTGAAACAAGGATGGAATACCCTTTACCTCTTAGGTTTAGTATTTCCTGTTGGGTTCTAAAATCATATTTTTAAAAAGGGGAGGGTTGGAGAAAAGTCAATAATTTACTGAAAGTATGAAGCCCTTTACTTCCCTTCTAAAATGTAGTCAGTGTTCGGTCGGGTGTTTCTGAACTATAACATTTAATTAATTTACTGAAAGAGCTCACCCTCTTTGAAGGCCAGATACTACCAATATTTGGCCAAGCATTGAAGTGTGGACACAAGCATCAAAACACAGACACAAATGCTGCAGGTGTTCACAGATGTTAGAGGAAACACTGTTAACCTGATCAGGTCCCAGACATTGGGTCCATTTGCAGCAGTATTTGAGTTAGGCCTCAAAGGAAGAAGCTGGATGTGTAGAGAGGGAAGGATAGGTCACTCCATATAATAGGAGAAGCACAGGAAAAGGAGAGGTGGGAATAGGGGCACCTATGTGAAGGATGACAAGGCACCATGTTGGGACTATGAAAAGTATGGTTGGATAGATAGCTGGAAACCAACCAGAAAGAGGAGGTAAGAGTGTTTACAGAAATACCACATTTGTTTTCACTGTTAGAATTTCAGATTAAAGAAGCATTAATGAGCACTTTCTGGCCTTAGATTTTAAGCTTTGCTTAGTAGACATGGTCTGAGGGCTAAACCCATTAAAATTTATGACAATAAACTTTCAATAAAATTAAAAGAAGTAGATGATATTTAAAATCACTTTGAGAGGCAGTATGGCTGGGAAGCAGTGTGTGATGGGTATCATAACAACCTGAGGGTTTATAAAGCATATTCTTGTATTTTGCTTATTTATTATGTTTAAGAGATTTTCTCAGTGTTCCATTTATTCTGAAACTGAACATTTAAATTGTAAAATCCTTAGAGACAGAGAATAAGGGCTGGTAATTCTTTGTCACCATCAACGTTCATGTGAATGATCTGCTTGAGATGGAATAAGAAATAAATCCCCTTTATATATATCTTTCACTTAAAAATGTTTTCTGAAATTCCCTTTCTGTACATTTTTTTCAGATAAAGAATGGTTTCTGAAATATTTATGAGAAAGTCTAGTTATAATTAATGACAGTACACTCTGCTACAGCATCAATTTACTGCATTCCTAGTGACATGAAGTCCGATTAACATCCCTGAGGGGTTCAATAAGTGTCTGCTACACTTTGTCATTTAATGACAAGACCAAAATATATGATTTTTCCATAATCTCTCTTGGAACAAAAGCAGAACCCCAGAATTCTATGAAAAATGTGCGTTCTGTGGTCGTTTGCTTTATTCAGTACTGTACTTCCAGAACTTTGTATGTAGAGGGCTTTTGGCAAGTGCTTGTTAAATGGGTGAATAGATAAACACACAGTATAGTAGATGAATGAATGAAAAGATGAATGAATGAATTCCCTATTAATTCACTCTCTTCTGCTTTGATCCGACGATATAGTTTATTTGGAACATCAAGTTGTATTCATTGCCTTCTAACCACAGAACTTTCCTAACATATTTTCTTCTTTTTCATCTGCTGTTACCAAGTTTTCTGGAATGCTTGATCCTTATGGACATTCCAGAAATCTTCTCAGTGTTTCTTGTGCCTCATAGCCATGCAGGAAAACTGATCACGTTTTCAGCATTTTCACAGCAGGAGGTTTGCCTTCACCACAGATGTAAATTATATTACAAACGCTTGCTAGAAAGAACTAAATCAGTTCAAAATAATTATTAATACATCAGACACCTGTAAAACAAGAATTATTGGAAATACTTTAATGGCTTCAAGATACTCTAGAATATTTATTTCCTTTTCCTCTTCCATCTCCTATTCCTTCTCCCTTTTTCTTCTCTCTTCCTCCTCCTCAATCTTCCCCTTCTTCTTTAATCAATTAACTACCAATACATAGCCTTTATCTTGTCATTTGATCTGATAGCTTTAATTTTAGAATGTGAATATTTGCCTCCAAAACACTTGACTGAATGGGAAAAAAATCTCTTAATGGAATTTTCTAAAATTTAATCAGCACACCATATCATTTCAGCAGTCTCTTCTGCATATTAGTATGATATGATTTCTCATGCTGGTAGCGTCTTGTGAATTTTATTTTCCTGAGTTAAGTGACTGATAGGCTCTTTGGGAGCAATTTCTTATCACATCATTTTTCACACCCAGAAAAACCATGACTCAATAGCTCCTTGGACATCATCTTGCCAAACAACGTAAGATTGGTGAGGAATGATTTGGTAATTTTTAAAGCATTTATTTTTTCACTTTATGTCATTTTCAGTTTTTTCACTTTATGTCACTTTATGTCTACTTCCTAGAAGTTAAAAAGTTGTAAAGTATATTCTGTCTTCCCTTTCTTCTCTTCTTTTCCCTGATATCTTCTATTGCTTTTAGGACCTTATTGCCTCCTCTCTCCCTCGCTGTCTTCCCTCATATCACAGAACGTTGAATATCTTATCTACTGGGTGGAGAACAGAAGCTTCACATATGGATTTGTGAACACTGCTTCTGGAGGAAAGAAAGGGCCAAGGGAGGCCAACTCTCAACCCAAGCAACTGCCTAATTCCAGAGTAGATTGTATACAAAGCTAGAAGAGGAGGCATCCTGTAGTATGTAGGGTTTGAGAGCTCTAAAAAACTGACTTCCTCGCCAACCTTAGATTTCTCCATTGAGCTATATAGATACAATTGAATGGAGTCACTATTGAGTGTTTCAGGGACACAAGATCCGTTGTGGCTGCCTTGTCATATAATCTAAGAGTAAAGATTGACATGCTCATAAATTGTATAAGATAGAAAAATGTTATTATATTTATTTATTTATTTAGAGATGGAATTCCACTCTTGTTGCCCAGGCTGGAGTGCAATGGCACGATCTTGGCTCACTGCAGCCTCTGCCTCCCGGGTTCAAGTGTTTCTCCTGTCTCAGCTTCCCGAGTAACTGGGATTACAGGCATGTGCCACCACGCCCAGCTAATTTTGTATCTTTAGTAGAGGCAGGTTTCTTCATGTTGATCAGGCTGGTCTTGAATTCCTGACCTCAAGTGATCTGCGCGCCTCGGCCTCCCAAACTGCTGGGATTACAGGAATGAACCACTGCACCAGGCTGAAAAATGTTATTTTTAAGTGCTATAATACAAATAATAAATGGAGAGAGGTCACCCAGGGAAACCAGGGAAGATCATAAGGAGATTCAAGAATTCCCTTTTAGGATGCAACTTTCCTAGAGGAGTAACTTACTAGATCATTATTTGCCACTATCAAGTTATCCTTCATTAATGTATTAGTTACTTAGCTCTCTGGAACAGCAGAGAGTAAGCCCCTAAGGGAATTGTTCTAAAGACAGAAAAGTTTAATGATGGGGATGGGGAAAGGAAAGGTGTTGCTGGAGGAATTGGCAAGGGAGCAAATGAGTCAGGATTTAGGGTGATACTGTAGAGGGAAGACCTGGAGAGGTTAAGGAATTCATATGGGAGTTGGAGAGGAGAAGAGAAGACAGGAGATAGAGAAGAGTGGTGAGAAACAGGATGTGAAAACATTTGGGAACAGAAGTTCTGTTGAGGTTATTATTTCTTCACTAAAGAACTGTTAAGTGAACATGTGTGACTAAATGTTAAGTAGATAGATCTAGACCTGCTTCTCCTAGAAGAAGAGCAAATGAATGTACCTTTTTATATAATCTCTTGAAATTATTTAGGCTTCTCCCTCATCCATCCTACAGGAAGCAGGCAACCACAAATATGATTGAGACATTTTCAGGGGATCTAAGTGTTGTTTTCAAGTCATAAGGTGCCCTCAATAATTTTTGGAGTCATTTTTAAAATGTCTTGATAGTCTTTTTTTTCTTTAATTTTTTATTTTTATTTATTTATTTATTTTTGAGACTAAGTTTCGCTCTTGTTGCCCAGGCTGGAATGCAATGGCGCGATCTCGGTTCACCGCAACCCCCGCCTCCGGGGTTTAAGTGATTCTCCTGCCTCAGCATCCTGGTCTTTTGATTTTTTAAATTAATTAATGGTATTTGAATAGATGTGAAATGCTTTCTTATAGATGATTTTCTACTTGCTTTAAAAACATAAGATCTGTAAAATTGAAGTGGGTCTGGCAAGTTGTTCCTATAATGAAAGGAACTACTATTGCTTCTGTTGAGACAGAATACCAAGTTGTTTGAATTTTTGTTCTGATTGAGTATTGGGCTTCTTGAAGTCTTACAATAAAATGTGAACTTTGCTATTTTCCTGTTTTTGGTTTCTCTCTTTCTCTAGGTAGTGTACATATATTTATCCCAAAACACACTCCCGATTTTTAATTCTGTTATTTCTGACTGGGCACAATTACTTGAGTCACCAACTGCAAGGATATATTAAAACTTAAAATTACCTCCTATGCCTAATAACTCATTTTGGACAAGTTTCTATTAATATGGATTTGAAGAGAATATGAATATGTTGATAATATCTTAGAATATAATAAGTTATGCCCTGGGAAGTAATTTAAATCTATATTTAGATGAACATTTTGAAAAGTGTGGAGGAGAGGAAATCACTATGGGGAGGAGAGAGAATCTTTTTTTTTTCTTTTTCAAAAGCACGTGGGTTGATATATTTTTATCTTTTTCTTGTCTATAACAGTGTAGCTTGGTGAATGTCAATGAAAGACACAACACATCACATATTCCTATCTGTTAGTAAAAATTATAGATAGAAGGTTTATTTTATGAAGTCAAGGACATAAATAAATGGGGATGGTATTGATTTACCACAGTATGATTTAGAAATTATATTTAAAACACATTCACTATTTAGTATAATTATTGGCAACAATTGTTACTGCTAATATTTCATGTCTATCACTACATATACGGAAGACATAATGTTACATGTTATAGGAGGCATTTTCCATTCTTTCTGGTCATTCAATATTTTGAGCACCCTTCTTATATTTGGTAAATTACAACTCCATTGAGCTTTTACTTCCCATTATAGAAATATAAATCTCTTTCTCATCTTCCATTTCATTAGAGTGCAGAAATCTAACCATCTGACTTAGGGTGTGTCAGTTGGAAGCTAGTGATGAAAGAAACAGGTGCAGCACCAAACCCGATCCATTCTGGCTTGTACAACAGCCAATTCTGTTGCCTCTGCAGTTTCTAGGGTAGTGGTAGCAGAGGTTTTAGCAGTAATGCCCAGTGAACAGTGTTGGTATTTTTGTTGGTGTCTCTGCTCAGTTGAGATAGAAGTATTACCTTCACATTAAAGGGGAAACATGATGTAGTGATTAAAGGTGTTGGACTTCATAGCCAAAAATCTTCCTGGGTTTGAATCTCAGATTGACCACTTAGTAGCTGTGTTGATTTTGGGCCAGGGACTTAATCTCTCTTTGACTCAGTTTCATTGTATGTGAATTGGGAATAATAATAGTAGCTACTACCTTGAGTTATGATGACTGAATCCATTAATATTTATAACATGCTGATATGGTTTGTTTTGTCCCCACCCAAACCTCATTTTGAATTATAGCTCCCATAATTCCCATGTGTTGTGGGAGAGACCAGGTGGGAAATAATTGAAGGTACAGTTCCCCCGTACCATTCTTGTAGTAGTGAAGAAGTCTCATGAGATCTGATGATTTTATAAGGGGTTTCCCCTTTCGCTTGACTCTTATTTTCTGTCTTGTTCACTGCCATGTAAGACATGCCTTTTACCTTCCACTATGACTGTGAAGCCTCCCCAGTCACATGGAACTGTGAGTCCATTAAATCTTTTTTTCTCTATAAATTACCCAGTCTCAGGTATGTGTTTATCAGCAGAGTGAAAATGGACTACTACAGATGCTTGTAACAGTGTCTGAATCATAGTAAACACTCCAGCAACAGGAGAAAATTTCTCCAAGCAAGTATATTTTAAAGAATTAGTGAGCAAGAATAAGATTTGTGTTTATACTCCTGGAACTATCCTATTCTATGCACTAGCTATATCCAGAGTTCCCAAACTGTATGCTGAGGCACCCTGAACCACAAGAACATAGAGGGATATTTTAAATTTGGTGAAAGAAACACAGTGAAACTTGATATCTGTTAGAAACCTTGAGAACTACTAGCTAAAGGTAGTTCAGAATTACGTTAATATGTGCTATTTTTTAAAAATGCTGTAGCTTTGCAAAATGAGATTTTTGGCAATTGTTTGATTAAAAAAAAACAAGCATTTTGTGGGAAATTAATATTTTAGAAATGAGAATAGGAAAGGAGACTGGCATTTTCTAATCTGATTCCAAGATTTGAGAAGTTGTACAGACCCTGTAAGATGAACACATCCCATTAGTAAACGATTTTGTTTATTCAATAAAAAAATTAAAAGATTTTTTCTTTCAATAAAATGTATTGTTTTTTCAAACATATACCAGCTTCTTAGTTCATAAATACTTACCAAGTTGTTTAAACTTAACTACTTAATCAACAGAACTACTAGGTATTTCTTTTGGTCTTAGGGCACTACATAGAAATTACTATGATATCATGAATACTATATACCAAGAAAGTTTGGGAACTTCTGAGCTATACACATTTTCAGCAACAAGCAGACTGGCACCCTAATCTATGGAATTAGGTAGATATTAAGGGCTAAGTAGAAATCATTAGAATTCCTGCTTACTATAAAAATGGAAAACCAAAAGCAGTATTAGATTTCTAAAAGAATTGCGGAAGTAGTCACTTGCCATGAAGACTTGGAAGAGAGGGGGATACCGATGTCCCTCATATCTCCATTTATCTGATTCATTTGGCCAGTAGAGAAGCCTGGCCATGAAGAATGATAGCTTGAGTTTCAAGAGGATTCTGTCTGTTTCTGTGAATATGATTACCACTAGACCACGTTAAATTAAATTTCCAACTAGAAAGTTTTTAACCAACATTAGTAACATGTATTCAAACAAAGATCCCTGTAAGGCTTGGCTTGATGTCATAAATTCTCAAAAAGTGTGTTTTCCCTCCTCGCAGTGCCATGACAGGAGAGTTTCCTTGCTGTGCTGGATTGGTTGTTGTCAGCTTGGCACCACTATCATCAATCCCTTCTAAATTCTGAATTCAAATTTAACAATGAGAATCATTTAGAAAATATTTGGATAAGGATATAAAGTGGAAGTTATTATGGGACAGTTGTGAGATGATTAGATGTTGCAGCTTGATCAGTTACTTTGGCTTCCACGGACATTGAAGATTCCTCAGAGTTCACATATCACAGCTGGGGGTGTGTTACAAACATTTCCCGGAGCTCTAGCATCCCAGTGGTTGTGGATTTAGGCCACTCCATAAGTTTTCACCATGCAGTTGTCTGTTGGTAGCTGGATGCATGTGGCTTCTTGGACTTCTCCATCATCTCTTGCCAGTATCCTCGGCTGAAATGATTAGTGACTGTTTCTGTCATAAAAATTGTTTTCCAGACCTTCATTTTTCTAGTATCTCTTGCCTTCTTGTAAGCCATAATTTCTGTTTTTGAAATTATTATTCCAGTAATACTAATAATGGCTCCACTTCACTAGCAAATGGAATTTCATGAAAATCTGGAATTGGTTCTCTGATCTGAGTAGCAGAAACAGCATTAATGACCCCATCATCAGTAATAAGTTAGGGTCTGGTTGTCTACGACATGCAGTGGCCAAATGGATACTTACATGATCACTTGTGGTCACCTGGAGTCCAATGTTGATAGAAAATTAGGGTGATGAGGTAGCTATTCTAATAGAAAATTATAGTGGGAATAAAGAGGTTAAGATTTCACAGATCAGAGCTTAGGTAAAGAACTAGAAAGCCTTCATCACTGCCTTGAAAGAAACATTTATCTTGTTTACTACAAGGTATAGATTATACAGTTGGCTGAATTACAACACAAATTGAATCCACAGTCTTACAAGGAATTGCGTTTTAAAGTTAGGGCATTATTTAGGAGAAAAAGGGGGCCTTGAAGAGTGAGATGTGGACATCTGAGCATATTTCAAATTCTTCTGAGCCTCTCTTCTCAGTAGAAACATCCTTATTCCCTTGTCTGAGAAAGTTAGCCTTCCCTTCCTTGAGGAATATGTAATAAATGCTCCTAAAATTTTACGGGAAAATGCTGAGGCCTCTGAACTCTTCTTCCCTATCTCTTATAATTTCTAGACCTATAATAGCACTCAATTACAGATTCCAAGAAAGTAAGTCAAAAACACAGTCTAAGAGAAGTACCATAAACACCAAAAATTGTAACATTTTGCCAATTTATATTGACAGAAATGTGGGGAATATACATGGAAATAAACCCTAAGGTGTTAGATCAGGGTAGAAATAATATTATGTTGGATTAGACTGAATTTATTGACGTGGGTGTGCCAGCCAGGGATTCTGGTTCTACTATGTTAACTCAAGCAGCTGAGGGTGGCTCTAACAATTTGCTTGGTTGTATGACTGAAATCTGGACCCTCACATTTTATGCCTTAAGTGAAGATGAAACTCCAGAATACCCTTGGTGTTTTGTGGAAAAAGGTATGCAAAAGCTTAGGGAGATGAAAATGTGAAGGAAACTTATTAGGATGTACAATACTCAGCTATTCTCTCTGTCTCCCAGGTGGGCGCAAGGGATACCCATTCACTAAGGCTTTGGAAAATACATCACTGTAGAGAAAGCCAAGGTCCCTGAAAGGCTTTATAATGATTGTTCTCTGCCACCATGGTTTGCCAGTCAGAGTAGGGGCTTATAGAAGTCAGATGATTAAGGAGTTTTGGTTTGGGTCCATCTCACAGTGAGTTCATTGAGTCTGTAAATCCAGCTCTTGGCTATTTTCCCAATTACAGAATGTAGAGTTGAGATAGACATATTCAGTAACTGGCAAAATCCTCTTATTGGCTGATTGACCTGTGGAGTGAGGGCTATCATTGTAGGAAAAACCAACTGGAAGCCCCTAGAAGTGCATCTTCGTACCATAACAGTTAACCAAATCAATTTCATATTTTTTTATTCTTATACTTTAAGTTCTGAAATACACATACAGAATGTGCAGGTTTGTTACATAGGTATACACATGCCACGGTGATTTGCTGCACCCATCAACCCATCATCTACATTAGATATTTCTCCTAATGCTATCCCTCCCCTAGCCTTCCACCCACAATTTCATATTTCTAGAAGGATTATAGAGATGAGTGCTGTCATCAATGGCTTGCAGCTATTCAAGCAATTATTCCACCCCATTCCCATTAAATTCACATATTTGGCCTATAGAGAAGACAGGTGGACTTAAAGATAGATTATTATACACATAATAAGGTAATGTCTCCCATTGCATCTGGTGTTCTACATGTGGTTTCTTGGAGAAAACCTGCACGGTTCCTAGCTCTTCCTGGAAGGCTAGGGGAGGGATAGCATTAGTAAAAATACCTAATGTAGATGATGAGTTGATGGCTGCAGCAAACCACCATGGCACATGTATACTTATGTTACAAATCTGCACATTCTGTACTTGTATTCCAGAACTTACGTTAATAGGAAAACTATGTATATTATAGCAGGGGAAATTCCTTTGGATTAGCTAAGGGAAATAGAGTTGTTGATATTCAATGAAGGCAGAGAAGAAAGAACAGAGTATGGAGGTAACTCAAGGATGTCATGGAGTGCCTAACAGTTCTTTCATGTACTTTTGCAAACATTAATGGAAGACTCAACCAGCTTCATTCAGGCAGGACTACCACACACTCACATCCCTCAAGAATGAAGTTTCGTGTCACCTCTTCAGGTAAAGACAACACCCAGATGTGTTGTTGGCTTAAAGACAAAAATGTGCAATGTGCATTATAAGAGAAAAATCATAGATATCCCAACCATAACTCTGTCAAAGGAAAATGGACTGATATGGAAAATATATGTATTTATATATTTGGCCTTATTTTCTTTTTTTTTTAACCTCTTTTTTCTCCTTATAATCTTACATAGAGTATGCTGATGGTGATTTTTAAAATTCATAGACTATATATTACTCAAGGTGTGTTCGTGAAGTGAAAGAGGAATAAATATATCCCAGTGATCCTGGACATGGAGTTGGATATAATAATGAGTACAGTGGCTTGAAAGTTTATACAAGAGGGAATAATACATAAGGTTAAAATGCCAAAAGAGTGGACTTAACAGATATTTTTTATTCTCTTTGGCTTCTCCTTTGTTTATCGTTCTTATGTTTGGGGAATTTCTACCTAATAAATAGGCCTCTCATTATGGAAGTCAGAAATTCATTTTTCCAATTTCACTGTGGCCAATGGCAAATTTGTGATCCAGGCTCTTTCAGTTGGGCACACCCATGCCAGTCTTTGTAGCTGATTCTGTAAGAAACAAGTACCATACAAAATCCATTCTGACTTGGTTGACAGACAAGAGACCAAATTTCCAGAAGTAGCGGTGGCAGGGGTTTTAATGGCAACATCCTGTGCCCAGTGATAGTGATGTCGTCAATGCAAACCATTGTGCCCATGCTAAGTGGGAATGGCAATGCTGTCTCCAAAATGCAATCTTCTACTATTCTCCAGTCTAATTTAGAACACTGGTGCTCTAAGCTTGTTGCTCTGGTCCTCTATAGCTCATACAGCTACTTAAAAACATTTAATACATTATATTCCTGCTTAAATTAATTAGAATTGGTTAATTTCTTCTGACTAAGAAATTATAATCAGGTGCTCTTCTTGTAGCACTCTAATCTTCCTAACTACTGTGTAAGGTAGGCTTCATCGTCTTCATTTTATAGGTGATAAGACAGAAATTAAATAACTTGCTCCAGATCACAATCCTTGTTATTAAGACTAAGAATTTGAATTCATGTTTAGTTTTTATCATTTATATTTATTAATATTCACTTATAGTTGAATGTGAAAATACATCAATAATTGTTCAAATATAAACAGTAGTGAGAATGTCAATATGTTAATAGCATTTATATCTTGGTTTACTTTTCTAGTTATTCTCTGATTCAACGTCTATGTAGTTGTAAGTCATAAAAATAATTATGATGGTCACTTCATATTCAATGTATGTTGTTCTCTGGGGCTTGAAATATACTCACAACTCTCAACACTATCCTCATGCAAACACTTACTGCAGCATTTTTGTACCATTTAATTTTTTTACCAGGGTTATTTTTAC